>NC_069724.1:12962500-13115000 GCF_027358585.1 Pangasianodon hypophthalmus | reverse complement strand
GTAGGGTGTGTCTATGAATCTGAGAAGAATGCACTACCACCAGTGCAGGGGAGTGGAGTGTGTGTGTGTATGTGCGTTTGTGTGTGTGATTGGAATCCTCAGACTAATCCAGACTTTCACTTCATCTTGCATGATATCATGCATCATCACGGGGTCAGAGGTCATTGCCAGATGAGTTCTGCTGTGGCATTTTGTCTGGTGTCTCCTGTACTCATGAGAGGTTTTGCTCCAGGGAGTCCAGGAAGAGGTTGTTTCAAATTAATCTTTGGCCTCATTCATTGAGGCTTATAAAAGCCAAGAGTAAGTTGTAAAGATGGACTGATTTGGTCTTTAAGCAGTGACAGCTGTAGTGACGGTTATGGCGACTGTGCTCATGCTCATATCTGACTTGCCATTATAGCCTGTCACTTAAATAAAAAAACATTAATTTGACACAGCAGAGGTGCCAACATTTATGGTTTAGTCATATGGTTTAGCTACAGTGATATCTGGAGATATCTGAATGCTACACATTTCTGTTCTTTAAGCTAAAGCAGCAGTCAGACCAAACACAAATAAAAGTCACGCGATGGAAAAAGGGAGTTCATTGGCAGGAAAGGATGTGGAAAGTGAAATGTGCTGCGTGTCTCAATTTAATAATTTTTCAGCATGTATTGTATAGCCTTTATTGTATAGACTTCAAGTCTTGAGTATTTTGTGTTCATATTTGTGCAGAAAAGTTGTTTGATTTCATTTTGTGTCAGTAATACAAGTGTAGAGTCCAGATTTATATTTGATTTAAAAGCCTAGCTAGTGAAGTCATTTCCCTTTTCCATCTGTGTTGCCAGATCTATGTGACTGAACCACCCCAATGAATATTTAAAAACTAGCCAGAAAAACTACGATTATAATTTTAGCTGCATTTAACATTGTTACAATGCCTTATTTATAAAGATGCACCGTTTCACATGTTCATTTACTACACCTTTAATCTTAATGACATGCATCGATTATGCATTTATCGATGTTTGCATTAAAAACTCTTCATCTTGCCTGTTTGGCATGCAAAACAGATATTATTGGGAACACCAGTACACCTGCGCGTTCATGCAGTTATCTGTGGCAGCAGCATAATGCATAAAATTCTGCAGATACAGGTCAAGAGCTTCAGTTAATGTTTAGATCACACATCAGAATGGGGAAATATGTGTGATCTCTGACTTTATTTTTGTCATGGATGTTGGTGCCAGCCAGGCTGGTTTGAGTATTTCAGAAACTGCTGATCTTCTCAGAATTTCACACACAACAGTCTCTAGAGTTTACACAGAATGGCGCGAAAAACAAAAAGCATAGAGTGTATGAAGGGTCTGCAGGCTGAAATGCTTTGTTGATGAGAAAGATCAGAGGAGAAAGACCAGACTCCTTTATAGTAACTCAACTCTTTGCAACCGTGGTGAGCAGAAAAGCATCTCAGAATGCACAACACAAGAACAAGAATCTGAGGCTATCACTAATTTAAAAAAAAAAAAAAAAAAAAAAAAATGTGGCCTTTAGGCTTGTCAGGCCCACCTTAATAATTTAATAATAATAATTTAATAATTAATAATTTAATAATTAATAATTTAATAATACTGAACTATTTCCATAGTACTGAGTCATAATGTGTCGCCATATTGCATTGAATCCATTCTACATTGTATGGTATAAAATTCTTGGCTTGTGTAGCTATCATAAGCTGTCATCAGATTGGTTATCACTTATTAAGATCATGTAGTGCGTTGTATTTAAAGGAAAGATGCACACACCTTTCCTGTAATTCTGAAAATAACAAGCAGATACAGACATGTTGCAGGTGTCTTACAATAGAAACTAATAAATCCTCTTAAAGGAGCAGTCTGTAATTTCTAGCGTCTCTGGTGTCTATGAGGAGCATTACAGTTGCAGTGAAGAAAATTCTACAAGCCATCACCCCAACTGACCACCACACCCGCTTTGTTGGAACCAGTAAGCTAGAATCATAGATTTTTTGGTTGTCCTTGTTCTTAGACCTGTCGTAATCATAACATTACAAGCTGCACCTTTAATTCAGTGTCCGAGCAGAGGGTAGTTTTATCACAGGTTGACCTCTGGCTTGTGTGAGGTGCTACCCCGTCCTCTGTTGGTCTCTATTGCTTGAGCTGTCAGTGGTGTGTGGAGTTGTGTAATTAGTCTCACCGATGGATCTGCACAACATCTCACTCCTGCACACACCGTTCCCCCCCTCCACCTGTCATGCTGCTCAGAAGAAAGATTCATGAAACATTCACAAGCTCATTTCAAACATTCACAAGTTCATTATTTATTTCCCTTTTTTTTTTTTTTTGCACGCTCCCCTTAAGAGAGATTAGACATTGGTTTGCATGAGGTTGTGTGTGTGTGTCTGTGTGTATTCAGGCATGCTTACATAAGCATGTGTTTGATGTTGTATTTGTTTCTCACTCTCGTGAGTTTGCTGCATCACTGGCTTGAATCAAGAGATTCTGGTATCTGTGGTGGAATACCTTCTGCAGCTGTGTGTGAGGCATGATGAAGAACGTGTGTGTGTGTGTGTGTGTGTGTGTGTGTGTGTGTGTGTGTGAGAGAGAGAGAGAGAGAGAGAGAGAGAGAGACACACACACACACACACACAAAGGTTTTCCTCATGGCCAGCCAAATGTCCCAACGAGATCAAACCTGTCAGAATTCCTGTCCTTGTGGGGACATTTGCTCCCCACCAAGATATAAAAACAGGCCTACACTCACATTCTAGTAATTGTATACAGGTGTGGAGACTCATGGGAGTTTTTTCCAGACAAATCAAATTTCTGCCTGCCCTGAGAGGAGGATAAACTACATAAACAACCACATGACTACAAACAAGGCGGAGTCGGAATGTTCATACACTAGCAGGTGACAGAGCAACGGACCACTATTTTTCCTCCAAGTATACATTTCATTGTAAAATAATGATTTCGTTATAAAATAATGAACTTCTGGGTGGTAACAACACCACCACTTCACACCACCCTGTCGTTGATTATTTTTATATAACAGCATACAGGGGTTTTAGTTCTTATTAATAAGTATGTAAGTAAGAGGATATCATTGAACTCATCTGTTTGGACATAATTGTGAATGATAATGGATTAAAAAATGGTTCAAAATGACAGTACAGGACCAGCTAAAAAGAAATACAAAGTCAAACCTTCTGCTAGATTTAAGGCAAAATGGTAGGACCAGCATTTGAACAAATGATCACTCAATATCGCACTCAAATTCGCCGCAGGCACGCCGCCGTCAGCAGTGTGCCATATGTAATCACAGCCATGCCGATATTCAGCTTAACCACACGATTGTGAGTGTGAGATTGCTTTAATACAACAGTTTTAGAAACAAGAAATAAATATCGATTAAGTGATATTACGGACACGGTATGACCAAATGTTCTGTTCATTTTTGCTCCACTGGTGGAAATAGATCCCAAAGAAGCCACACTTTATAGCCCAATGATTTGTACAATCCTGTTAAAGCAGCTTCCAATAAAATTGGCATCCCTTCTTCCTTGTCATCTTCATCTGACGAGCTTTTGTATTTTAAGTCAAAAGTTATATCGCTTACCGTGTCCGCTGATGATGTCACTCACACTACTGTAGTAACAGCTTTGAACTGGGAAGTGGAATTTTACGTGGCGAACACGGATGAGCGGAGTGATGGACGCAGTGAAACGTCCCAGTGCTGTTATAAGAAATAAAGGCACTCTTGGAATTCCATTCGACCAATCAAATTAATGGACCAGAGCTAACTAATTTTCCAGTACATACACTACATGGCCAAAGGTTTGTGGCCACCTGCCATCACACGCATATGTGTTTCTTCCCCAAGCTGTTGCCACAAAGCACACAATTGTATAGGATGTCTTTGTATACTGTAGCATTACAGTTTCCCTTCAGTGGAACTAAGAGGCCCAAACCTGTTGCTGCATGACAGTGCCCCTGGGCACGACGTGAGGTTCATAAAGACATGGTCTGCCAAGGTTGGAGTGGAAGAACTCGAGTGGACTGCAGAGAAACCTGACCTCAACCCCACTGAACACCTTTGGGACGAACTGGAATGCTGACTGTGCGCCAAGCCTTCTCGCTCGACATCAGTGTATGACCTCACTAATGCTCTTTTGACTGAATGAGCACAAATCCCCTCAGCCACGTACTGTGTCCAAAATCTAGTAGAAAGCCTTCCCAGAAGAGTGGAGGTTATAATAACAGCAAGGGGACGGGGGGGGATTATATCTGGAATGGGATGTTTAAAAGCACATATGGACGTGATGGTCAGGTGACCATAAACTTGTGGCCATATAGTGTATTTGTATTCTGTAATATATGGGTAAACATTGCAATGAATATTCTTAATATACCATGAAATCACATGCTTTAGGTGTTCTTACAGATTGCTTCAAAAATGCCTAGTCTAAAGCAAAAAAAAAAAAAAAAAAAGCTGGTATAGATGATTGCTTAAACTGATTCTGGATGCTCTGGCTAGCTTGCTAATATTACTGCTCCATTAAAAATTTGCTCCAGATGGCGGATGAGGCAAGAGCCGCCAAGTGGAACGTGTTGTGGATTTTGTGACTCATTTCTCCTTCATGTAGACTCTAACATGTCATCCAATAGACACCACCGGGCACGCTCAGTCTTACACTCTCCTGATTGTCAGTCTTGCTTAAAGCTCCCATGAGACTATGTGTGTGTGAGAATGTGTGTAAAATTGTGTGAGAGGGTGCGTGTGTGTGTGTGTGTGTGTGTGTGTGTGTGAGTGAGAGAGATGTATTCTGACCTTCAGCAGCTTGTCCCCTCCTCACCACTTTCCTTCCCTCCCTCTCTCTGACATGCTGAGGCTAGAGGGCTCTACTGTGTATTGATCAGGACAAATTGTTCTCTACGTTCACAGGCCCAAATCGAATGCATTAAAATAAATTGTCATTTTGTGTGTCCTTGTGCTTTTAAGCAAAGATCATCTGCATTTTTATAGGATTTATTTAGTAACACCATTCAGGAAAGCTGGGTTTAAGAACTGAGGAATTGACAGGAATTTAGGGAGGGATAATATATTTTTTTTTATCCATTTCTGTAGCCAGACCTTGACTCACACACACAACAGAGCACATTCAGAAACATATCCATGTGTTCTACTTGTTGCATTTTGTGCATCGTCCTTGCCCTTTGGAATATGGTGTAAAGGAATGCATGCAGTCTGCTACATTATACCTCAGGGTCTACTACACTGAGGACAGTGCAACATTTATATCTAAGTGTATCCACACGGTGGAAAGCATCCCGGACACGTCACCTCCTGCTGCTGAATGCATGCACGCATACACACCACTGGATGCCAGATAGTTCTTATTACTATAGGGACAGGATTATTCTGTAATGTGATGAATGGACTCCTCCAGCCAACCCCCTTCTAGCAGCTTGTGTAGTGCTCATGCATGACCCAGAATGCTCTAAAACCCAACACGGCAGTGCTCTAATCCAAGCAGGCGGTCAGTGCATGGCAATGCTGTTCAACAGTCTTCAGACGTCTAGCCAATTCTAAGATAACCTTTGACTTATTCACTGTGGTGCAATGATTTGTTCTGTAACAATTCCTTCCTCCCCCCCTTTCTAGCCCACACTTCCTCCCTACCCTCTTTCTCCCCATCACCTCTTTACTCATCCGTACTTCCTCTCTCGGCTAACATAGTGTTCTGCACTAGGATTCATTGTTGCACAAAACTTTTCACATTGTTGT
This sequence comes from Pangasianodon hypophthalmus, assembly GCF_027358585.1. NCBI lineage: Eukaryota > Metazoa > Chordata > Actinopteri > Siluriformes > Pangasiidae > Pangasianodon > Pangasianodon hypophthalmus. The sequence continues at coordinate 13,109,216 of NC_069724.1, read as the reverse complement.
CTCTATTCACACTGGAATGTGTGGAGTTAGCGAGAGATGCTAGTATATACAACCTCATGATCCCCTTGTCATAAAACTCTCAGAAGTCCAAAGAGGTCTTGTTTTATTTTTATTTTTCAGTGCTTTTATCCTGACCAAAATTGTCAATATGTCTTCTTGTGATCTCAGGATAGCTAAACTTATGGCAATGTTTTGGACTTTTTAAAGGCTGGCTGTTTACAAAAAGCTGCCTGCCTTAAAGTCACTGATAGATTCTTTAGTTCAACTCTTAAGACACTGCTACAGCATCAAACAGTTAAAATAGATGTTTAGTAATGACCCAATACATTTCCTACATTTCCTACCTCAGCGCTGTTCCTATAACAGCAGCTCTGTCAGTAATGCAGCTGCAAATCATAGGTTTATATGAATGCCCTCATTCTAATACGTTTTGTTCTATAGTAACAGCTCATACAGAGGGACTTGTATGGTGGACATCAAATAAGCCTAAGAATAAACAATATGATAAATATGGTAAAGGTTATTAAATAGTAAGGGCCAATATGGTAAAAGTATTATATCATGATAAATGAAAAGATGTTTATTTCCATTTAAGTTTGTAAAAGTAGTGTCACATTTTTACCTAAAGAAACCAAGGGAAAACAAAGTAGTCGTTAAATGAAAATATAATTGCTTCCTAACAGTTGCCTCCATTAATATTGTAAAAGTAGTGCAGATACCTGCAATCCTGATCTAATTTATCACAATATTAATATTACATTGTCAAGGTTTTTTTTTGGTGTTTTCTCACCAAATCACCAAATGGCTGAAATCTTGCTGTTCACAATAACCAGGCAATAATTTAATATCTTTAGACCACCTTGCATTTTCAAGCCAAACCATTTAATTTGTTATTAAAATAATTTTTTTTTGTCTTGAGATCACTGATTATTCTTGAGCACATGAATAAAAACACAGAAATAAATAATAACATGGCCTCTCTGAACTTCTGTACTTTTCCCACCTCCCATGTTTTGTGTTTTAGACACTGTCTACTGCCCTGGACAGCAGTTTCAGGTTTTGCTGAATAGAAGCAGGCAATGGTGTATTTTATTTTTATTTTATTTAGTATGATTTGCTTTCAGTATAGACCTGAAACTGGAACTGCTGCGTTCATGGCTGTAGAAACAGTATGTAGCTTAATTTTCATGTAGATAACATTCATGCCATTAGATAGCTTGGACAGAATTTCATATGATAAATGTTAATAATATCTGGATGTAGTTGGCATTGACATTCTACTTTTCTTTGTCTGTCCATGCCTCCTCCGTCCCTCCCTCCCTCCCTCCTTCCCCTCCTCCCTCCTTCTTTCATTAGATCCTCCTTCCACCACCACTATGCCTCCCACCACCCCTGTGCTCCTTCTTAATGCCGACATCTCTGTCACAGCGCCTGGCAATAAGCAGCGGGCCCTCTTCACCTCCCCAACCCTGGCGCCGCTGCACGAAGGCAACCTGGGCACCATTGTGGGTGGGGCGGTAGGCGGAGCTCTTTTCCTGTTGCTGCTTCTGGTGCTTGGTGGAGTTTACTACCAGCGGCGGCGACGCACCTTCCGTGGAGACTACTACACCAAGCAGTACGTGGGACCTTCAGACATGCAGAAAGCACCGCCGCCGCCACCACACGAGCTTCACATCTACACCAACGAGGCAGACAGGGCCAGTCCTGACACCAAGCTCAAATCATGCCACGACGTCAACGGCACCATCCTCTCTGACAAAGACCGAGAGGAGTGGGGAGGCTTTGAGCGGGAGAGATCCCCGAATGGCCGCAGTAGAGCTTTACGAGAGGCCAACACCCAGCAAAACCTCCAGAACCATCACAACCACAATCAGCAGCAGAGCTACCAACCTATCCACCACCCAACCCCCCAGCCCAACCACCAACCAAACCACCAGAGCTTCCTCAGCACCCCGCACAAGCACAGGAGCTCACTCCAGCCTGAGTCCCGCAGATACCCTGGCCCTCAGGTGATGGGAAATGGCTCCCCCTTCTTGCCGGAGGACTGCTTTGACAGTGACTATGTGTCACACACAGATGGCTCCATGATCTCTCGCCGGGAGTGGTACGTCTAAACAGGGTGGCGCTGCAGAAAGAGACTGCTTACAACTCTCCGCAGAAGACGTCAAACTTGTAAAAGAATATGATGGTAGAAATAGAATATGTACTGAAGAAAAAAAGATAAATAGAAAAAAGCACCTCTTGCACCTTTTTTTCACGCTTCTACTGTTTTGGTGTGACCTGTCACTTTTTTGGTCGATGTAAAGGATAATATGGGTAACAAAAAGAGAAAAGTACACCCTGAGTTGCCTATTTATTAGGAACACCTGCCTTTTCTCTGCACTTATTGGGCATTTTATCAGGTCCACCTACCATACAGTCAAAAAAGAAACGCACCCTAAAGTGTTCTTAGTTAATCCTGCACCATGTGATACCATGTATGGGTTTCTCCTAGCACAAAAAGCTTTCAAGAAAGCTTATATAGATACTGACTGTAGCCTATCTATAGCTGTGGACAAGTTCATACGCCTTTTCCCAGTCCATCAGTGGAAAGAGACCGCCATAGTACCGCCACTGACCAACTATTGTTTGGGTTGTGGACTTTTGTGGATTACGGCAATCTTGCTAGGGTTTGTATCTGATCAGTGGTGGTCTTATTGGGGTCCCTTTTCACTGATTGATGGGGGCTGACTAGCTCCAGTCACTAATTTTACACCTATGACATGACCTGTATGGAAGGTGAACCTGATAACCTGGCCAATTTCTGTAAATACAGGTAGAGTAAACCTATAAACTGGCAACCTTTCATATATAAATATGCTCAGTGGTCACTGATTTAAGTTAAGATTCCTATGTTAATACCTGAAAATATCCTACTTTAATTACAGTGAGGCAGAACTGTACACAATCCGTAGATCTCAGTTTTTTTAAAAAAAGGACAGGTGAGTGTTTCAGACAGCGCTGACGTGATGAAATAGTGAACTTTCAGTAATATCGTAGTTCTAATAGAAACAGAAATTAGCTCTTGTCAACAGTCTGCCATCTGGCGTGGTTACCATGGCAACGCTTCAATGTCCCTCTCCTCAGGCATTAAATGGAGTGAGCTGTAGGAACAGTGCTAGACAGGGAGGACTTGGCTCGAACACACACACACACACACACACACACACCTCTACATACAGAGAGCAAGCAGCTGCAGTGTATTTATGTACCAAAACTTGAGTGTTCAGATGTACATTTTGTTAATCACATGCCATTTGTTAACACTGCCCAGTAACGTTTATTAGCGATGTGTATCGGTGTGACCCTCAGTTAAGATTATGGTAGTTCCTATGAAATCTGTTCTTTTAGTGCCTTTCTTCGTGTGTTGAACATGATCTCATCAGTTAGGACGTTTGTTTCCGCAGTCTTTCCAATCACTGTCCTCTGTTGTCATCAGTCAGACTTTTCCTCCTCTTCCATTCCTGAGCCAGCACCTTGACAGGAAAGTTCGGTTCATAAATTTAGGTACATTTTTCATATTTACATGAAGGTGACCATTTAAACGTACAGAAGCACTCTTTGTAGTTTTGAGCTAGATAACATTAGCTGTGCTATTTAAAAGTTCCCTCAAATTTTACAGAGAGGTAAAGCATTCTTTCCTTGAATTTATACATTATAAATAAATAAATAAATCCACTAATGTAAAATAAATTGATGTATTTAATGAATGGCTCTACACCATGACATCATTCATGAAATGATGATTTATTTTATTTCTCCTCCAAACCAGACCAAAACTGACAAGCTCACGGAGTTCCAAACTTTCAGTTCTTTCATTAAGTCGAGAGACAAACCTAGAAAGTTATATGTAAGCATGCAGCCAAAACAGCTTACTTTTGCTAAGTTCCTGATCGTTTATTTCTAATATTTAACGACGGTGCAGCACGTTGTCCCACAATCCATAATCAGCCCCTGATTGTACACTCCATTTTGTTTTTTTGAACTTTGGTGAACTTTTTCCCTTGGCAATGCCAAAAAATTAGCATCATATACTGTGTAAAGTTGTTATGTGAATAAACTGTTAGCAATTATCTCAATTTCGTGACATTTAGTTGCATAATGTTCAGTGTGATCAAGCCTCAAGTGTCTGAGGTTAAATGCACGACTGAAGCTAAATGTGGTCAATGTTTCAATATTTTTTCACCTAATAAGCAGAGTTTTCTGTTGTCCTCCTCTGTATGGAAGCTGACTAATACATCTGGAGGGGGTTCTTCAAGACGGCGGCTCAGGAGGGGGAAGAGTAGAGAGCAGTGGATGCTCACTGATGACAACCCATGGCTGTGATTGGCTAAAAAGAATGTTGATCCAGGAACATGTCCTACTTGAGTGCATGTGCAATGTGTGTAAATACACTTAACTGGTGTTAAACCTCCACAGTATATTTAATGGATCAGTTCTCGGTCTAGCAGTGCGACAGTGTTCAAAAGTTTCATCGATTCCTAACGTATCTGTTCCACATTCGTCGTTATTTTGGCTAATATGAGTTTTGCTGACTAGGTCAAAGAGAAGAGTAATAATTATTAGTTATATGTATCACGACTGTGTCCAGGTCAGGGAGATGAGAGCAGTGCCTTATTGTGAAGATGTAGTTTATTACAGTGGCATTCTAAAGGCTTGTTATTATAATGATCTATCTGTGAATGTACGAGTATCTGTCCTTGAGTGTTGAGTAAAATGACCAGTGCAGGTGCGTTGGTGAGCGTCCTGTATGGTCCTGGACTTCTCCAGTTCTTCCATTTGCCTTTGCCACTTTAGAAGACCTTTGTCTATTTGTGCCATTACTTGTATAGTTGTTTTTTCCTGAATAGTCAGACAATAGCATATTTTGCTCACCGAAAAATGACATTTGTGACACTTGAGTTGCAATGCAGAAAAAAAAATCTGAAAAATTGGAAATTTTGTTGAAAGGTGATATCTGATAATAATTAGTATGTTTGTAGTTGAAGGGGTAAAGGTTGTGCAAATAAATAAGAGTTGTTTATTCTGTATATATGTTTTTTTCTCCTGTATAAAGACTGAGATGTGATGACGGAGCACACCAGAGCACGCCTACCACTTCACTGTTTATGAAAAGTGCTCAGGCTTACTGAGATTTCTCGACCACTTGCGCTCCTCTCCACCAGTTTTTTTTTTTTTTTTTTTTTTTCTACAGAGGAGATACTGTTAAAAGGAACTGTCATGAATAAAATATGGATGAGCTGTATGGAATGAGCATTATTTTGTAAGATTAATGTTTGGGAAAGGTTTTGTTTTGAAATAAAGCACCTTTTTTCTTTGATGTCTTGATCATTTATTAATTGATTTTGACCGTGCGATGTGTGGGGTTGATTGGGAGATTCCCATCTCTCACTCAATCTCAGCCTTGGTAATTTTTTAAGCAAAAATTACTTTTGTTTCCCCAAAGGACCACACTAACACCACAACAATGCTACAATATTCAACTAAATACAACTTATGATAATTTTATTCGTTATAGTTCAGTTATTTGCAGCTTTTATAACCCCAGGTAATCTAAAACACTGATGAATTCTGTTATTACACAAAACCATTCATACTAGACTACTCAAGCATTTAAAATAAGTATAAAATGATTTAATATGCATAATGGCTATATATGCATAATGGCTGATTGGTGTATATGGCATTGTAAATCTCTGGTAATTCTCAGTCTTATTTCTTGGGATGACTAAGTTTCTAATCCTAATTTGTCATGGTCATATACAGCCAGGTCCATAAGTTTTTGGAGATAAGAATATATTTTTCGTAATTCTGCCTCTGCACACCACCACAATGGATTTGAAATGAAGCAATCAAGATGTGATTGAAGTGTAGAGTTTCAGCTTTAATTCAAGGGATTTAACAAAAAATATTGCATTAACCGCTTAGGAATTACAGCCATTTTTACAGAGTCCCTCCATTTTCACAAGCTCAAGAGTAATTGAACAAACTAACAATCACAAATATTAGGATTATTTTAATACTTGGATGCAAAACCTTTGCAGCCAGTGACTGCCTGAAGTCTGGAACCCCTGGACATCATCAAATGCTGAGTTTCCTCCCTTGAGAGGCTTTGCCAGGGCTTTAGTGCTGCAGCCGCCTTCAGTTGCTGCTTGTTTGTGGGTCTTTCTGCCTACAGGTTTGTCTTCAGTAAGTGAAGTGCATGCTCAGTTGGGTTGAGGTCATCGGACATTTAAGAACATTTACTTTCTTTGCCTTAAGAAGCTCTTGGGTTGCTTTTGCTGTACTTTTTGGGTCATTATCTGTATGTACTGTGAAGCACCGTCCTATCAGTTTTGCAGCATTTGACTGAATCTGAGCAGAAAGTATAGCTCTATACACTTCAGAATTCATCCTGCTACTTCTATCAGCAGTCACATCATCAATAAACACCTGTCACCCAGTTCCATTGGCAGCCGTACATGCCTATGCCATAACACTTCCTCCACATGTTTGACAGCTGATGTGGTATGCTTTGGACCATGAACCCTTCCTTTCCTTTTCCGTACTCTTCCCATCATTCTGGTACAAGTTAATCTTGCATCAGAACTGGTCAGTATTTTTAGAGGTTTTTTAAGCAAAGTATAATCTGGCCTTTCTATTCTTGAGGTAAACCATCTGTATTTACGTTCATGAAGGCATCTCTTGATTGTAGACTTTGACAGTGATATGCCTACCTCCTCCACAGTCTTCTTGACTTGCCTAGATGTTGTTTGAATTAACACCAGACCTTTTATCACCTTAATTTGTCATGAAATAACAAGGAAACAGGCTGCACCTGGCCATGAAACTGCTTATCAGTCAATTGTCCAATTACTTTTGAGACTGAAAATGGAGGGAATCTGTAAAAAAATGGCTGTAATTCCTAAACAGTTAATGCAATATTTTTGTTAAACCCCTTGGATTAAAGCTGAAAGTCTACACTTCAATCACATCTTGATTGCTTCATTTCAAATCCATAGTGGTGGTCTACAGAGGCCAAATTACACTGTCCAAATACGGGACCCGACTGTATTTATTGGTATTGGTATGTGAGCACTCAGTCACGCCTGCATGAAAGTTAAAAACATCTCACAGGATCCCATTCTTGATGCACACATCTAGTCTCAAGCAGATGCCCTGTGAACTTTTCTAGTAAGCTTTCTTAACAGAAAACAACAACGATTTGTGCACCTTCTATGTATCTGTATTTGTTTCTATTTAGAACACATCATCTGTTCATTCTGAATAATGTATTGATATTTGGTAACTAATATAGAGGCATTGTTTTGTAATCTTCTTACCACTGCATTAAAAAAAAAAAAAGAACAAGGACCCCAAGCAATTTCTGGGATTACTTGCTAGCTAGCTTCCGGCTTGCTCTCTGATATCAGCTTTGTCACACTAGCTCCTTTTACCTACCACACTTTAAGTGTTTACTTTGCTTGATATCCACACCGTCACTCAAGCTCGCTCTTACAACCTCTGTCAGAAGCTCCTGTGTTTTTTTCTGCCAAGGCACAAAGTTTCAGCCCGAGGCTAAACTAAGAGAGCACTTAAGCCCAGGGATATGGTGGCCCTGCTTGGATCCATGTTTGCACTGCTGTTCTCTCGTTCCGTTTCGCTTGAGATGTGAGAAGGGTTGAGGGAGAGAAGATCAGCCAGAGGAACGGGCGCAGTGGTGAGTCTAAACCAATGTTTGAGCAGCTGAAACTTTTGAAAGCAGCATTACCAGGTTTCTTGAGCTTCATGGTGCCTTGTGCTTCTTTTGTTCCCTGCTTTCTGTCTTCTCCCTTCCCACCCCCTGCCTGAATGGTTTGGTTGTGAGTGGGGAAATTAGCTCACTAGAATGCCCATCAAAGCCCCAATCACTCCCTCCCATCCCCAGACCATCCTAACTGTCCCCATGGCAACACACTCCTCTATGGCTACTGATAGAGGGCTACTTCCCTTAAGCCATACCTGCACTTTCCTTCTCTTTCACTCTCTGTCAGAGACAAACAAGAGGGGCAATGAAAGAAGGGAGTTGCAGAGAATGGGGGTAATTCAGTAGGGAAGACGAAGGAGAGAGGGACTGAGAAGTCATGAAAGCAGGAGGCTGAGAATAGGATGAGAGAGAGAGAGAGAGAGAGAGAGAGAGAGAGAAGGGTTAAAAGGAAACAATGAGTATAGTGCTTTGTGGAGATAGAACACACCATAATGAATTCCTTATTTAATAGACGTTCAGTGTTACAGTAGGATAATCTTTCATTATGAGTATTTAAAACATTTTACAGACCATCGTGCTGCATTTTATAGCTCCACCATGCTCATATAATCTATTCCCTATAAACTGCAGCCTGCTGAAATTAATAGAGCACACACTGAAATTTACACAATACTGACTCCATTTAATTATATTAACAAGCTTGATATAAGAATGTTGGAAACAAAGAAAGAAATTAGCACATGATTGGGGGAGAAATTGAATGAGTGGGTATAAAAGTAAGGAAAAGGGATAAAGGGTGAGGGATGAAAAATATTAAAGTAAAAAAAACAACAAATGGATAGATGAATGTAGGAAGGAAAGGAAGAGAGAGAAGTTAGGCTGATGATTGGAATTAAAATGGGCGGAAGGATTAAAGGAAAAATGCAAAAAGGTTAGTAGAATGAAAGGAAAAGAAGCAAAGGAAATGTGGAGGAATTAAATAAATAAGAGAAATGAGGGAGGAAAGAAAAAGAAAAGATGAAATGACAAGAATGAAGGATAAAAAGAAACTGTTGTTGAAAGAGAAAAAGAAAAATTGTGAAAGAACAGAAAAATGGCAAAGAGATAAAACAAAGGAAGGAGAAAAATGAAAAAAAATGGATGAATAACAGGAAAAAAGAGAAAAAAAATGAAAAACAAATATATTCAGTAACATCTACTAACGTGGGAGAGAGAATCAGAGAAAGTCAGAGTCAGTGTCAGTAGGATTGGTGATCAGGAGTGTATCAGTTGTTCCTCAGGAAAAGGTGAAATGTCTCCCAGCAGCCCCAATAGTATACATGAGAAAACACACACTCTAATGAACACAAAGCCAAAACACCTCCTCATCCTCTCCTCCACGCTGAACCTCTCTACACAGTGCTGGGTTCGAATCTGAACTTGGGTTACTGTCTGTGTGGAGGTACAGTGTACGTTCTCCCCATGTCTGTGTGGGTTTCCTCCTGGTTCTCCTGTTTCGTCCCACCTACCAAGAACATGCCAGTAAGTGGATTGGTTATGATAAATTTCCCATAGGTCTGAATGAGTGTGTGAATGTGTGTGTGCATGGTGCTCTGCAATGGACTGGCGAACCATTCAGGGTGTATTTCCTGCCTTATGCCTAGTGTTCCCGGAATACACTCTGGATCCACCGCAACCCTGACCAGGATAAAGTGCTTACTGAAAGTGAGTTAACCCTCAGGGGAAAATTTGTTTTCCATTGAGTTTAACAGTAAGAAAAAATTATATATATACAGTCAGGTCCGGAAGTATTTGGACAATGACAGAGTTTTTGTGATTTTGCCTTTATACACCACCATAATGGATTTGAAATAAAACAATCAAGATGTGATCATAGTGTAGACTCTCAGCTTTATTTTAAGAGGATACACAAAAATATGGCATTTACCATTTACAATGTACCCACGCCTAAGGTTTGTGCTATCTCTCTTATAGATTTATGTTGTTTTTTCAGCCTAATGATGGCCTCCTTCACTTGCATTGAGCTCTCCTTGGACTTCATATTGGTAGCTCCAGTCGAACAGCTGCCAAATGCCAACTCAATACCTGATATCAACTCCAGACCTTTTATCTGCTTCATTTGTCTTGAAGTAATGAGGGAATGGACAGCACCTGGTCAATTAACGTCTTGTCAGTTAATTGTCCAAATACCTTTGAGCCCCAGAAAATGGAGGTACTTTGCTGAAAATGGCTGTAATTCCTAAAAAGCCATATTTTTGTGGAACCTCTTAAAATAAAGCTACACTTCGATCACATCTTGATTGTTTCATTTCAAATCCATTGTGGTGGTGTATAAAAGCCAAATCACAAAAACTCTGTCATTGTTCAAATACTTCCAGACCTGACTGTGTGTGTGTATATATATATATAATTTTGGATCACTAAAAGGCTTCCTAGAGTGAAACCTTGCCTCATCTGCTTATCTTAAGAATGACAACCAATCCAGTTGTCTGGCTGTCTGACCTTTTGACTTTTCTTACAATCTGACTTTTAAGAGCAAGCATAACAGTGGCATTACTCATCCATATAATCACACCTGAGAAGGCTTGCACATCCTAAGCCTGTTCTTATGCCACCACCCGAGAGTGGCTCAGCTAATCCACCTTCACTCAAAACTCAGCCCTGCTTGCCGAGTCAGCGTTCTGTACTAGCATTATATCTGAAGGGTAAACATCTCTCAGAACTAGCAGTGCCTCTTCAAAGGATGTGGTTCACTGCTGGGTTCAGCTGTTAAAGCTCAGGCTTTAAGACATGTCACTGTAAAGCAGTGAGAGTCTCCAAGGCCTCTGAGCTCGCTTCAATAATACTTGCTTTAATTGCCCTCAAATTGTTTTCTTGGTCCGGAAGAAGAAGTCATTTATCATGACATATCTAAGTAACCATCTCCCTAAGGGGTTAAATGGGCAAATAAGGCGCTACTTATTTTTAGAGTGCAAAAATGTTTTGCCTCTTAACCCTTTCAGACCAAAATACAGTCCTTGTAATTCAGTAACTAAAAGGCCAAATCTTCTTGACTTGCATTATAATTCTGCTAGACGTCACAAAAGGCCATTTTAAGTTCAGGTCTAGAGATTAAGAGGATCACGACAAAAATGCTTTGCATTTATAATTTTTTCATACTCATTTTTTATACAAGATTTTCCTTATGATTCTGATAGGTGTCTTCCTGTAGGATGCACCCACTTGTTACTTTTACCTTCTTGGAATTTTTATTCTTTTCCTTTTTTCCTATTCAAAGCCATAAGGCAATGCAAACTTTTGCAATCAGATGTATACTGCAAGGTCTGCATGGTGGCACAGTGTGTAGCACTGCCTTTACGGTTCAGCTCCAGGGTCCCTGGTTTAATCCTGAGCTTGGTTTACTGTCTGTGTGGAGATTCTGTGCATGTTGTCCCCATGTCCGTGTGGGTTTCCTCTGCTTTCCTTCCAAAAGATGGAAGGTCTCATTCCCAGAGGTGGGAATGAGCCCTAATACCCATAACTTAATCTATCTGATGCTACGTACAATTTGTATTTATCACAGCACTCTGTATTGTGACAGCTAGCGATTAGCATTCAGCTAGTTTGAATTGTCAGAGTCATTATCATGCTGGCTAACATTTCAGAGATTACCAATAAAGCTGTTGGCCATTACCCTTAACTAATGTTTTCCCACTTTACTTGGTTCTTTCCCACTTTACTTGGTTCTTTCTACTTTACTATAATCAGTGTGTGATTTGAAGATGAGGCAGATGTCATTTTCTTTTGTGAATCTTTCTTGTAGTATTACTGTAATTCTTTAGGTAAATTTCAACTTTTACCAGAGGATTTATTTAGATGATTAATTGTACTTTACTTGAGTAAAGAATTTCAATAATTTTACCATCTCTGTTAGCAGCACACAATGCTTTCTATCTACATTTGATATTCCTTCTACACACACTTTCATAACAAGATAATAGTTCAAATATTGATATGTAAAACATTTACAGATGAATGAGCATAATCTTGGTGCACACAGCATGCTGTTTCTCACGCACTGTGTAGTATTTGGTGTGTGAGAAGCTGGAAGATTTCAATATGAAGTGAACTGTAAAGTAGTCTTGTGACTCTCTGTGGGAGGCCCATCTGTGGTAGAAAGCAGCCAGACAGCAGAATGATGGTGTACTCCTGCCTGCTCCATGTCCTGGCACTATACTGCCTTATTATTCCTTCATTCTGAAGCATGTGTAATCCTTAATTAGGTGAAACTTCCATACAAACATCCTCAACCTGGAGATAAATGAAAATGTCCCTTGAAGACTTGAAGAGCAAGAGTTTTTGATACATTACCATATTCAATTTTGAAATTTAGACTTAAGAATAAGTATCTTGTTAAGAGTGGCAGAGTAATTAGTGTTATGTTCTTTAAATTCCTAGCATATCATCCCAGCCAACTGCAGAACCTGAACAGGCAGCTGGATCTGTGGATTCTAACCAGGCTAATGTATTTAACAGTTAAGAGATGTTTACAGCTACTTAACATCATGCAAACTGCATGTCTAAATCATTATCATAAGTTGTTTATCAATCTCAGGTATACTTTTTATGCCGTTTTTGACACTGTATGACACAATTGTCTATAAAAAATGAACAAAAGAACATTGCAGAGTTAAAAACAGTCATAGGTGCATTTTGAAGCCAAATCACTTAAGCACATAGCTTGGTGTTAGCGAAAGCTTGAAGGCAGATAGTATGTTAGCAATGCAGATGATAATATAGTTCACAGTTGATTTGTATAGTATATTAACATTTTTGTATTTTATGAAACAGTTTATATACTAATGGTGTTACTGAGACAAAAGATGTCTTCGGATGTAAGAGTTTGATAATTTAGACATGTATAATAATTTAGTGCAGCCACTATGATTTCCTCTTACTAAAGGCCTCAGTATATTTAATGCAGAGATGACATCTGTGAGGGTTGCATGAAAATGAAACTACCTTCTTGAGCTTACAAGCTTACATGGTCTGTGGTTTCATATTGGCCATCGCATATGAATGCTCCAATCACAGACTTGGTCACATAGCGTGTTTGCCCATCTGCAGAATTTGCCCAGCTGCCATTAGTGTGACACGGTGAATGAAGCTGCCACACATCATCCATTTACTCCATAATTACATCATATTGTTTGTGGAAGCCAGCTGAACATTGTCCCTGCATGAAGTGTGCTGAAGCCTTTACTCTTTATACCAAACCTGTTAGCCATATTAGTCAACCTTATCGAGTCTAACACTTAGTGCCCTGTGTTAACAGTGCTCTAATTCCTGTTGCTCAGTAACAGTCACCTTCCCACCTAGCTGCCACTTTTCTATTTTTACACCCTTACCATCGGCTTTTATTGGTCATTATTGAAGGTTCCTGTCTGTTCACCACTGAAGCCAGACTTGACACAATGCTAACAGACTTTCAGTAATTAATGTGTACTTGAACACAAACATTTACAGTATTTCTTGAGAAATGGTTGAGGTGGCACATTTTTAAATGTTAACAGTTTTGATTTTGGTAGGAATGTATTTTCCAGAGGAGTAATTACTAAATAAAGAATACTTGTAACACATTACAGCACTGTTGTACAACTCAACAACTATGCAGGAACTAAGCAGGAGCGAATAAGTAATTCTTCATTAACACTTACCTTACTCTTGTTAAGTACTAAGAGCTACAAGTTAATTACTCACAAAGTAGGATTTCACTATTAACAAAGCAATAATTGTGTATGTAATGAATTACTAATGAGTTTCCATGAGAACTGAGAGAAAACAGTACTGTAGGTACATAAGAAGAATTTAATATAAAAAACTAAAAATAAATGATAAACTTATAACATTGCCTTCTCGTGATTTTCTTTGTTTAAAAAAAAGTTATTATTATTATTATTATTATTATTATTATTATTATTATATCCTTTTACAATACTTTTGAAAATAAGTTAATGGAGAATTTTTACTGCTGATTGTTACATTACAGCCTTGTACCTTTTTTTTTTCTTTTCTTCCCTTTTTTTAGGTTATTGTTCCTTTCTATCTTTAGACCTTGACTGGCTAAATGAAAACAACACACTGACCCTGTGCTCCTCTGAAGAGACCTATAATAACTCATACAGACAGTTCCATTTTAGACACTGAGGTACTGGAATAGGTTAAGTTATATTGCATAGTAGATCTTCAGGAGGATGGTAAGGTTTAGCTATTGAAAATTAATGTTGATGTGATGAGTAAATAATCAGTAATTATTATAAATTGCTATAATTAGCTAGTAATTCTGCAGGGGAAAATATATGACTCAGATAATACGCTTACTGCATAGTTAATAGTGAAACCCTACATTTTTAGCAGTTAACAGAAATAGTGTTATTGTTCCTTCTAGGTTCCTGCGTAGTTATAATACTATAATAATAATAATACTAACTAACTACCACAACCACTACATGTAGTTCTATGTGTGTATCTATCATTGTTTTAGTCCAGTCCATCCAAGGCAAGTCTGAAGTCTCTAAGCTGCTAATTGGAAACATTTCAATCCTACGTGCACCAGGTTTCCTGATAAACTGGCCAACAATAGTAAAGACATTTTCCAGTGTCTGGTCCAGTGTGCGTTATAAGTAGCAGTTATAAGTGTCAGTGCCTCCATTTTTATTTATTTATTTATTTATTTTTTTGAAAGAAGCAACCTCAGCTCACCCTTTTTTCCTAATTGGCTCCAGCTTCCCAAGTTCACAGATTTTTGAGGTTAAATAAAAAAACTCAACATGAAGTGAAATCATATTACAGCATATTACAATTGATTGATTTATTTGTTTTTTATGTATGTTTATTTGTTTATTTATGCATTATTATGGTTTTGTTTTGTGGTTAATTTGACTTTACAATTACCTGTAGAATGCAGAAATGTAATAACACATTTCCTTATTAAACTCGGTGTAACTACAGTTAATTAATTATTATTTATTATTTCTGATTTATTTATTTATTATTGTTGGTTTACTCATTAGTTAATAAACTGTAATCAGCATATTGTAACTGATATTTTGCCTCATGCTTAAACCTGGATTATAACTGAATTATACCTATTTATTCAAGAACCTTCAGAATCATGTTAAAGATTGTTGCCTCAGTCTCTCTGTGCCTCCCATTATTCACGCTTCCTACCACCACAGACTGTCCCACTCAGATGCAGTGTGTTTGTACTCCTTAATGTTGGCTAAGGCTGTG
The DNA here is from genome assembly GCF_027358585.1 of Pangasianodon hypophthalmus. NCBI lineage: Eukaryota > Metazoa > Chordata > Actinopteri > Siluriformes > Pangasiidae > Pangasianodon > Pangasianodon hypophthalmus. The sequence continues at coordinate 13,094,179 of NC_069724.1, read as the reverse complement.
TAACTGACCACCTGTTGTTCTGCCAAAGGGCTTTTTGAGTTTAATTTATCCTAATTAACAGATGCTAATCTCATCCAAGGCAACCCCTGTTGTGGGGATAACGAGCATGTGATCTAACGAACCCCATGGTTCTTGGCTAACCTACTTCATCACGTTGCAAAAGAGTGTAAAATTGCTGGGGAAAGAGGGGGAATAAAACAGAGCAGAAGACGGGACGGAGCAGCGGGCTTTAAAGGCAGACAGCATGGGGTACTAATTAAAGTACAGCCCTCTCCAGCCAAACCACAACACGAAACACTCCTCTGTCTGACAAACTACTGTAACACAATCACACACTTCAATAGCTCTTTGACTAGCACTACCTTTGATTATGATATATCATTGTCGTCTTCGTCATCCTTGAGAGCAATGCTGAATGTGGACTAACCAAGCTAGTAATCTGTTGTTATAAAAGTAGAATTTGTGCTCTTTAACATAAGCTAACATAAGTTAACATAATGCAACAGTGTTCTAGGAAGCCAACTGAATAAGCTAACTGCCTTGGTGCTTGACAGTTTGCTAATGTGTTCTAATCTGGTACTGTTTACATTTACAAGAGCAGTTTGACACTAAAGGAGCAACACCTAATGGGTGACAAATTACAGGAAAAACTACTTTTTTTAAAAAAAAAATTGTCAATTGTATATTTGCCACTTTTTCGCTTCGCTTGCACTGGAGGGGTGTGCGGAACTGTTTTTGTAATTGCATTCCCACCTGCTTCTGCAGAAAGAAGAGTTTGACATACCATCCAACACCTGTCAGTGGATCTCTAATTCTCTGACAGGAAGGAAGCAGTACGTGAAATTGGGCCCCCACCTCTCAGACTCCATGGCTATCAGCACAGGAGTACCACAGGGCTGCGTTTTCTCATTACTGCTGCACTCCTTTTATACCAATGACTGCACCACAACACAGAGCTCCATCAAAATCATCAAGTTTGCAAATGACACAACAGTAGTGAGCCTCATCTCCAACACTGATGAGACTATCTACTGAAGCGAAGTAGACCATCATACAGCATGGTGTGCCCATAACGGCCCTGAGCTTAATGCTGCCAAGATGGTTGAAATGTTGGTTGACTTGTGCAAGCATCCCTCTGCCTACCGACCCTGGGCAATCACGGCTTAGCTGTGTCCAAGGTTGAATCTTTCAGATGCTTAGGGACCACCATCACCAACTCAGTGAAATGGGCCAACAACACAACCACCATTTTCAAGAAAGCACAGCAAAGACTGTTTTTTCTTCTACAACTCAGGAAGCCAGATGTATCTCAACCGGTCCTGAAAAGATTTTCCTCAGCCACCATAGAAAGTGTGTTCACTACCTCCATCACAGTCTGCTTCCCCTCTGCCTCTTACACCTGCAAGACCAGACTGCAGCAGGTGGTCCACTCGGTGGAGAAGATCATTGGCTGTTAACTCAACAAAATTAAGCAACCAAGCAACCACCTCTTCGTCAAGCTGCCATCACAGAGGCACTACAGGTCCATCATCTCCCGAACTACATGCCACCTTCACACGTAAGCTTTCTTTCCGGACACTATTCAGCTACTCAACCGTCCCAGTCCATAGCAACTCTTACTGAAACACTGACACCATGTCTTATATCTCTTGTCCGGTCTTTGTGGAATCATTTGTGTCTGCTGCACTGTCTGGTCCTGCTGCACTGTTTATTTGTTGCACTGTCTGTTGATGTTCCTGCACTGTATGTTTGACGTACTGTTTAATGTTGCACATTGGCACCAAACCAAAAGCAATTCCTGTGAACACAACTCATAGGCAATAAAAAGTTCTGATTCGGACCACTCCTGCCTGCTCCTGCACTTACTATTGATTGTGTCTGCCTGCAATATTTTCTGTGAAACTTAGTTATTTTCACCTTCACACAGCTTAGCTATTTCTCAAAATATTAAGAAATGAGTCATTTAAACCACCATGATCTTGACCAGGATAAAGAAGTTACTGATGATGAATGAATGAAACAAGTAAATGTGTCATGTAGCACTGGGAAAGCACCAAAACATTCTGCTGTTATGGCATATGGCCTTTGTCCTATGAGCTTCATATCTGGCTGGCCACAAAAAGTGCCTAGGACATTTTTTGTTCTGGCTTGCAGTGTTTATTTACAAGCTTACATTTAGATAAAGTTCGATAATGATAACTTCTTTGCTTTAGGGTTATTCTGCTATACTGGATATCCCTTTTCTACATTTTGCTTTTCCTTTTTTGATGTTATGATAGACTGATTATTAAAATGGCGATAGTTGTATATTGTATCCACTTCTGTACATAGCAGATGTATGCATGTGTGTGTTTTTTATACCAGTGCTGTTTGTGTCCTTGTCTGTTATCTCTCTGAAGTGTCTATAAAGCACAAAGAGAGCTGAGTCAAATTCCTCGTGTACACTAGTGTACCTGGAAAATGAAACACCATTCTGATACTGATGTTTTGCATCAGAATTCTAAGCCCCTGTGGTGTTTTAAAGCTCTCCACTATCATGTTATCACACTCTGCTGTATAACCTGATAGTTTACTGTATGTATTTGCTGTGGCGTGACTGTGTCTCACTGCCTTATAGAACTGTCTCAGAAGCAGATGACATCTTCCATGGCTGTGGCAGGAGCTGTTATGGGAGCCGTGCTGGCACTCTTCCTCATCATCATCTTCACCATTGTCCTCGTTACTGCCCGCAAGGTTCCTCAACACACACATACTGACAAAGTGTAAGTTTATCTTTTTGTATCATTCATATCTTCAGTTCATTTATCTGAAATTTATCTCCAACACCATATAAAAAGATCGCAGATCATGTTAACAGAGCTGAGATGAAGAAAGATGGAAGATAGAAAAGCAAATACAGGAGCTGAGAATTTCAGGCTTCTCGAACTGAGGACCAGCTCCTGCCTTAATGCTGTGTCTGGTTAGTACTGTATCATTACTGGCATCACTGCTTGTGTGTGTGTGTGTGTGTGTGTGTGTGTAAGGCTGTTAGCATGAGTCAGCAGACTTTCTGCACTCAGATGTGCATTATGGGGCAGGTGGCGCTGTATGGGCACTTACCTGCTGAATTATTGAAAAGGCTGTGCTTTCTCAGCCATTTACTGACTGTCCTTTGAACCCAGACTGACAGATTACAGCTCACTATTACTGCTAGAGGTACAGCGACTTTCTCTTCAGATAAAGTGCACTCCCTGAAATGGTTTGTCTAGGAGGTGACTGTTACTCCATATCAATTGTTCATAGGTTTACAAAAGAAATATGGTGTCTAAAACCCTCTTAGAAATCTTGTCTCATTAGCTCATGTTTGCCAGCTAGCTAGAACTGACATTGAAGAATATGAAATTTTATGAATATGAGGCAATAATTCTCTCAAATCGTGTTGTGTTCGCAAATCATAAACATTTGTAAATATGATATATCTGATAGAATATTTGACAGAAATCCTGTCAAAATAGCATTGAAAAGTAATGTTTGTCAGTTAGTTAGCATTAATGGTGATTATTCAAATGATTAATATTAATATGAACATGACTTAAAAATCCTCTCTTATGTCAAGTTAGCTTATGTTTGCCAGCTAGTTAATGTTAGCATTGAATTATGAACACTTATGAGTATGACTAGATCCTCAGAAATGCTATCAGTTTAGCTAGCTTTGCTAGCAGGCTAATTCTAGTGCGCTACTACCAAAGTGAGGGTAATATTGAGGTAAACTGTGAAAGCTTGTGATCTGATTTTAAAACAAAAAGTATTAAAGAAATAGTTTGGCCAGAAATTAAATATAAATGTTCCCCATAACCCAAATGTAGTCAATCAGCCAGTACAAGTTTGGTGTGCTTTTGGCCTGGGCTAATTTTGCTACATTTCTAAGGCCATGTTTACATATGTACAGATATTTTTGAAAATGGAGGGGTAAAAAAAATGGAGTTTTTATTTTTTTTAAATGTCAATGTTTTCAAAAACATACTTTTTTTCTTACAGAAAAAAACCTACATTTTCAAAAACATCTGTATACGTGTGAACATGGCCTCAGAAAAGCTTATAGTGTCCATTAAATGATCACCTTAAAACTTTTCAACTAACAGTTTTATTAAATACTATAATAAACCATAATACAAATCAAACACTATATTCTAAATCGCTTCTAACATACAATTCCACTTTAACGTGCTCAGATTTCACCAATTATCACTGTACACAACCTTGGGGTAGTCCTGGACAATCAACTATCCTTCTCATCTCACATCACTAAACTGGCTCAGTCATGCAGGTTTCTCATTTACACCATCAGGAGGATCATTTCTATCCACAGGGACTATCTATCTTTTCGAGACTGAACTACTACAACTCACTATTTGTGGGTTTGACCCCTGTAACTGATCCAGAATGCAGCTGCATGAATTATGTTCAACCTCCCCAAGTTCTCCCACACCACTCCACTGCTATGCTTCATCCACTGGCGTCCATTGGCTTCCCACATCAGATTTAAACCACTGATGCTGGAACATACAAAGCAAAAATGGACCAGTCACTTTAAAGCACTTATCACCCCCAACTCTGCACCACGCTCCCTCAGAGGATCTGGCACTTGCTTACAGGACCCACCATCTCTCAAGGTACAAAGAAGACGTGCATCAAGACTCTTCTCTTTCCTGGCACCCAGGTAGTGGAATGAACTCCCCCTGGCTGTCCCCCAGCTGAGTCTACAAACGAAGGATGTATCTTTTCACCTAACCCTTGAATTAGTACTTTGTTAATCTGTTATTTAAAAAAAATCCTTGTCTTGTGTTTTCTTTTCATACTGTACTACCCTCCCCAACAGGGTTTTAGACTGATACTACTCTTAGTGCCTGGCCTCGTGAACTAGCATGAGGATGTGTTTTTGATACAAAGTGTTTCTGCAGGTCGCTCTGGATAATGGAATCTACTACATGTAAATGTTAAAACTTTAGGCCACACCCCCAACCTGTAGTGACACCAACTATGTGGTGAGGAAGAAAGCAACTTGGCTTTAAAATGGAGCTCTGTAACATACTTTTTTCCATTTTCATAGACAAGAGTGCATCATACAATGACAAATTGGCATTTATAAGCTTTCATTACTTGTTAGCAACATTAGCATCGTAGCTCTAATGCAAATCCTGTGAAGCAAACTTCAAACACCAAACATGTCTTGCTTGTTCAACAATGTTTGGGAATAAATGAAATGATGTACATTCATTTAAGTTTGGTCAGTTCAAACGTCTTTCGGTTTAAATGAACAACAAAGTTCAAAATGTTTTTAAAGTGAAAGTACAACTGGGATGAGGTACAGTAGTTATTTAACCAAGAAAAACAACATGATCATTCTTACAGATCAAGGTTCAATAAGCTCTGATTAATTATTCGGGACAGAATACAGAATTCGGGACAGTTTCTCAGCTGACTGTCAGGATATCATTAAATGCATTACGCTTCACCTGTTTCCCTGTCAAAATGAGAGCCTTCATGCTGCTGTGCCTCTCTGTGACCCCCTCCTCGATTAGCTACACAGCCTGTAATCGGTTTCATTTGGTCAATAACCTCTAAAGGCCAGAAACCCAGTCAAGCCTATAAGGGGTGACCATTGTTCTAAAACAATACAGAAACTGGAAGAAAAGCTGTATGTGACCTGAAGAAAACCTAAAAAATGAATGGTCTCTTTAAATACAGAAGTTGACTTCTGCTATTGCAACATTTTTTTAGGGTCAAAAAAGTTTGTCCCCTTTTAGGAGTTTTGAAGGGGGCCTGCCAGTTTGCTTTGGCTCTGATATTCAGAGCTAGTCTCTGTCTTGTCACTGTGTGAGAGTGTCCAAACTTCAGTCCACAGATGTCTTATTTTTCTCAGGCTGGTGGTCTGCTGGTTCCCACACTGCCTACAGAGCAATAAGTCTGTCAGAGACGATTAGGACGACAGAAATCCTGTCAGGTTAACTTGTTATTGCCAGGTAGTTTGCATTAGTGATGAAGATTGTAAATATTATAAACATTAATGAATAGGATATCTTTTAAATAATCCTGTCTATTTAGGTTAGAGTTACCAGTGAAGATTATCAGACTATTTATGAATATGAAGTCTTGGAAATAATACAAAAATTAACTTTTGTTAGCATTAGCAGTAAAGATTGTAAACATTTATGTATATAGTGTATGAGTCAAAATCCGAAACATTCGTAAATATGATATTTTATTTAAAAATTCTGTCAAACTAACTTATCCAGTTACCTAGAGTTAGCTTATGGTAGCCAGCGAGTTAGCAGTCAAGATTATAAGCACTAAAGACTAAAATTGTGTTAAGCTAGCTTACTGTATGTTTGCCATCTAGTACACAGTGCAAAATATTAACATTTATTAATATGACTTACGACAAATTAATAACATTTATTAATATAATATCCTGTTAGCTTACGTTTGTCGACTAGTTAGCATTAGAAGTGACGATTATGAACATTTATTTATGTCTTTTCAGAAATTAGCTAGCTGGCTAAGAAAAAAATCTGTGATAATATATATGTACATATTCCAATACTGTACCTTCACATTTAGCCTCAAAGACACACCTGAAACATTATCATATCCACTGAGTAGTGTCTATTTTTGAAGTTTTGCCATGTTATAGTCACCTTTAAAAAGCATACTGGAGAATATCCAGCACACTTATGAAATTCCACAAAGTCCCATAATAAGTTAGGGTCCAAATGATGTACCCTAAAAAACTTTGAATGCGCTATGCCATTTGTAAGGAACAAGGGGAGCCATTTCTGATATAGCTACTATTATTTCTATTTATGGACAAAGTGAAACACCATGGTTTTTAATATGTGAGCTCAAAACCCTAAAGAAGGCTGATCTTTGGAGCATGTGCTGCATAAGCTCTCCCACTACGATGCCTTCGTTTGACCATGAGTGTGTTAAAGGGCATGTAACTTCCCCTAATTTGGACATAGTTTCAATTCCATTTCATTGCCCCTGCAGTTCATGCTAGACAGACCAGCCGGAACACTGATAGGTTCTCACCCTGTGCAAAATATCTTAGCACTCCAATGCAAATATGTGATTATAAATAGTTAAGTAAACTTTGTGAAATTCCCCAGCATGATGACGATTGATGCTGTTGTCATGAGAGTGAGGTCCCAGAGTAGCCCGGCATGGTCCAGTCCACTCATCATTCAACATCATTCATCCATCATCAGTAACTGCTTTATTCTGATCAGGGTGGCAGTGGATCCAGAGCCTATCCTGGGAACAGTGAGTGTGAGGAGGGAATACACTCTGGATAGGACACCAGTACCTCACTGGACACATTGCACCCACTCATTTACACACTCATTCACATCTAAGGGCAATTTAACATTGTGTGTTTTTTGGGAGGTGGGAGAAAACCAGGGAAACCCAAGGGAACCCACATTGGACACAGAAAGCATGTGAAACTCCACACAGAGTGTACCCAGGGTCAGGATTGAACCGGTGACTCTAGAGCTGTGAGACAGCAACACTGGTACCACTCCTTAATGGTTACTAAGTAAGTAAGTAATGCTTGAAATTACTAAAGGGGGTTGAGTGTTGATTCTGAGAATGTGTGTGATGTTAAATGCAGCAGCACTGTTTTCTACATTTCTACAAATAATACCCTATTAATCTTTCGAGCTGAAATTGACAGGGCATCAGACGGTTTCTTAAAAACAGCAGCTGGCCCACTTGAAAAATATGTGAAATAACTCTTTCCTCAGATGACAGTTTTCAAAGAGCGTCTTTTTGATGACACTTCTCCATAGCACTGTCTGTATTTGACAGCCTGAGACAGCCTTATCACTTCTGTCTTACTGCTGATCCTCGTTCAGCCTCCGCCTGTCTGGGCTTAGGTTGGCTGTGGCTGTAAGCCGCATGCAGATCAGTGTGCTGGGACAGCTGGCGCCAGCCTGATGGATGCTACTGCCATTGTGCTACAGACAGCAGGGAGATAAGCAACAGCAGGCCTCTAACACACCTGGGCAGAGAGGAAAAAAAAACACACAGCTCTCCGTAGTTAAGACTAATGTTGTACATCCCAGCATACTAAGGAAGCATGAAACCATGGCAAACACACTCATCATTGATCTAAAGATGTGTAGATAAAGCTACAACAATCTCCAGGACTCACTAAAATAGAATTGAAAGCTTTGTGTGCTGCGTTATCATGGTCAATTTTATCAGCACTGGGGGGGGAACCTTTAGGTCTAAGATTTTTTTGGAAATTAAAAATGACATGGCTGTAAATTTGGGGTCTAGGGAGATTATCCAAGCTAGTCTCCCAGTAGTTTAAGGAAAAATCCACCTTGAGCAACTTGCATAATATATTAATTTTCAGTAGCATCCAAGAATGTAATGAAACTTTGAATTTAAACTTCTTTCAGTGACATGTTGGACTTTGTTGTTAATTTGGTTAATGGTTTTCTACATTACCCACAATGCCATTCAACTACTTCTGTCCAGCTCTGTCACCTCATCTGTATCAGCTTTTATGCTGATATTGTCATCAACACCGTTATGCTCATCATCTCATAGATCAATAACTAGCCGAGCTGAGTCTATGCAGTAACTCAGTGCCATTGCGTCATTTAGCTGCTTTGCATTCTGGGACTTAGAGTCCAGCGTTTGCTGTCTCCACTACTTTTCTATGCTGGATTTCTCATTAATATTATCTTGAATGTTGCTGGAAAATGATGAGTGAGAACAGAAGCTCTTGCTAAAAGATAAACTTGATTTTTTTTCTCCTATTAATACTATTGTAACTGCACTAGCAATACCAATTTTCCAAGATAAATATACATAAATATTTCAGTATATTCCACCAACCGACTGGAATCAACCATTACATTTTTGATTTTTATTTTTGAAAAAAAAAAAGTCACTATGCAAAAATACATCATTGACTGCGAGCAAAGTGTTAGCCTAACTATTAGTTTGCCTTGCTATTTTATGCACAGCCAATCGCCACATTGAAATTGCGTTGAAAGCGGAGATTCAGAAAGTACGCTGATGAACTTGCAAGTCACATTAAAACAGATACTAAATATAAACCCAAGTGCTGCAATGGCTGTGGGAGTCCAGACAGATGAAGAAAAATGGAAGTGCTTAGAAATGGCTAATCAGCAGCACTGTTAGCATAGCAATGCTTTTTCACTCCTACACAGCATGGTAATATTATCTGTGTATGTTATAGGTATTACTAGTCTGATTTAACAATGCGAATCAGCCATCTGGCTGGAATTTTCCAAAGGTCATGGATACTCTGTGATCTATTTGATTTAAAATGATTTAATTAGTAGCCCTGAATGTATTAATGGCCTAAAACTAGATCTACATCTAAAATCCTACAGGGTATGTGGAACCTCACTATATGGCTCAGACTGGGCTATGGGTGCAAGTTCACTGCATTTAAATGGCACAGTGGATAAAATTCCATTCCAGGCAATGATTCAGGTGATCAGCAAATGGGCAAGAATAGACAAGGCAAACTTGATAAAATAAATAAACAGGGTAGAAACCAGAATAAAGTGCACTCAAAAGTAAAGGCTCAAATAGCTAGGAGTAATACTACGTAATGAACTGAGGGTTGTGCCATTGAGTTGTAGTGACCCAGTGATTGGGACCAGGTGTGTCATTAGACAGGGTCATGTGACAGATCATGTGAGAAGTCCTGTAGTCTGTTAATTGGCAAAGGATTCTGGGGTAGGAGTTTATGTTTTCAGGTAGAACCCTTTCCCAACTCGAGAATCCTCGACTGCACTATATGGCCAAAAGTTTGTGAACACCTGACCATCACACCCATATGTGAGCCTTCCCCAAAATGTTGGAAGCACACAATTGTATAGGATGTCTTTATATGCTGTAGCATTACAATTTCACTTCACTGGAAATAAGAGGCCTAAACCTGTTCTAGAATGACAGTGCACAATGCTAGCTTCATAAAGAACGTGCTCCAAAAGCTAGTGGAAAGCCTTTCCAGAAGAGTGGAGGTTATTATAACAGCATAGAGGGGACTAAATCTGGAATGGGATGTTCATAAAGCACATATGAGTGTGGTGGTCAGATGTCCACAATCTTTTGGCTACATAGTCTATTTAAAGAACCCTTGAGAAGCATACACTTCCCCAAACTGGAGGTTTTTCATTGGAATTTTATTTTTTGATTTCAGTAACTAGATTTTCACGAACAATGCTCTTGCACTTTAGGAAAACCTGCTTCTCGAAGTCTGACTGATATGGCCTGGAAAGAAAATTGGAAAAGCAGTAAGATTTCAGTCCGGCACAGGAAAAATTTGAAAACTGACCTTCAACTGTGTGCGTACTCATGTGTATAGTAAGGGAGGGAGAGATGGAAAGAAGGTGCTTCCTCTCCCACTTTGATGTTAGACCCAAAATCATGGTCCTTGCCCTGTCTTGGTGGACATCCAGGCAGATCTGGTGAGAGAACTCAGGCCTGTCTGGTCTTCTTCCTGCTCAGTCCATAAACACTCCCAGCATATGTGCAAAATGGATCATATCTACTGCCTTAAGGCCTAAATGACTTTATCTCTCCCATAACTTTTCATGGGAAATTCAAATGTGAATTCATACTCGTGTAATGATTCGTAAAAAGCTTCTTCGGTTGTAAAGCTTTATTTAGTTTTTAGCATGCAGAGAGGACAGAGGACACATTAAACAGAGCTAATAGTTCATAACAAATCAGTTATATTTGGTTGCAATGGCTTGAAATATAGTGTCCATTGAATTTGAACAACAATCGTAAGAGTAAAGAGGTTGGTTCTGTAGGGAAGTCCAGTTCACATAATCAAGAAACCAGAGATCACAGGTCAAAGAGGGTCATGGTCCTTTTCTTCTCTCTTCTTTAGCATGGCAACGTGTAGCTGACAGATCTGACACTAGAATAACTCCATATTTGTCCAGCAACACCTTGGTCCTATCTCCATGTCACTCAGTGATTGAATCCTTATGGCAATAAGGAATTAAAAGGGCAAGTAGAGGCATCTCTGGGTCCATTAGGCATCCTGGGAATTCAAGGTCAGGACAGCGGTGACCCTCTAAAATTGTCTAAAAAAGTTAAGTGATCATGAACAGAAGCCTAGTGGAGATTAACCCACCAATGCTTGAACCCACACCCTTGTTAAATCTTAAATCATGTCTCTTAAATACTCAAGGGCTGGGTTCCATTCATGTTGCTTAATGTCAGAGCACAAAGGAAGGGAAGAGGCAGAGAGAGGCAGATGGGAGATAAGAGATTGACACCTTTAAGTATTAAGTGGGATGCGTGAAAGAGTAAAGTATTAACAGCTAGCTGAAGCAAAAGATGTCTTGATTAGCTTAAAAACCTTGCATGGTGGCAAGATGTATACATGTGCTGAAGTAGGAGGCAGTGAACTGCCTGAATTGCAGTGTTCACCCAAACCAATTCAAAGGAGTACTGACAGATGGAAATGCAGAAATCTGAATCGTGATATGCCGAACTGATCATTCAATACTGGTGACAGAGAACTTGGTGTATTGTGTTTGGAAGACAGTATGCATTTGAATGTGTGTGTTGGAGGATGTTTAAAGATGTATAAGTTCAAAGGACATCTAGATTCAACCAGAGTAAAAGTTTTAATATGTTGTTTGAAGATGACTGCATAAAATGTGCCTAATTTAGTATAGACCAAAAAAGGGCATATTTTTATTGGCCAGATCAAGCTGGCCCAGAATTAACTACAAATGCTCCAATGCTGTCAGTCAAGTCTTTCCATGAAGTCAGATTTGCCAGATTTGAATGAAAAGAGTACCGCTACATGAAACACTGCTGTAATTTGTGAGATAGCCTTTGCATTGGTGGTGGCGGCGATAGTTAAAATAATAGCGGGACTTGATGGGAATGTGGCTTTATTGCTGATAAAATGCTAATAACGACTCCACATTCCGGCCGTAATTCAACTGGAAAAAGTTAAACAAGCTGTAGCAAGATAGACTACACTACATCATTTTAAAATAAACAGAAAAGAAGAGATTGTTTTAATCATTATGATTCCTTTGCCCTGCTGTACCTAACATAGAAGTAGCAAGCTAGCAAAATATTAGCATCAGCACAACAAACTAGCATAAAGATCATACAAAATTAAAAAAGGAAAAATTATAACAACCCATTATGTACCAAAGCTGCAAAATGCAAAGCTGATCATATTGGAAAAGGTATCTAGGACAAATAAATGGTGAGTTAGCATATGCAATGACTAGCATATTATATGCAGATGTACCTAGTATATAGAGTACTGTGCAAAGGTCTTAGGCACATGCAAAGAAATGCTGTAGAGCAAAGATGCCTTCAAAGATAATAAAATTAAATCTTTCTACATTAAAAAATACTATAAAGAGCAGTAAACAGTAATAAATGAAACAAAGTCAATATTTGGTGTGGCGCAAACAATTTTTTTTTTAAAAGTAGTCTCAGGTACACTTTGTGCAGTTTTATAAGGAAATTAGCTGTAAGTGTTACTGAGCATCTTGAGAACCAGCTGCAGTTCTTCTGGAGACTTTGTCACACTTGCTTCTTATTTTTGCAGCAAAACCCAGCAGCCTGCATTATGTTTTTGTCTGAAAAGTGGTCTCTTACATAATATGCTGCTTTCTTTACTGACAGACATTTTTCTATTACATTTAATTTTGTGCTGGAAAACTAATATTTGGAAATCTAAAATGTTTTTGTACTGACTTGATAATGTAGAAGTCATAAAATAAAAATCTGTAACAAAGTTTGTACTAAAAAAAATACGGTGCCTAAGACTTTTGCACAGTATTGTATTTTAGCACATTAGGCAACATATGACTGTTCTCCAATGACACCAAATATAGAAAATAAAAGAGGACATTCCCAAAATAATGTATTTGTAAATGTATATGTATACATTTTAATTATCTGCTGAAAAAAAAAATAAATCTTGAAACCATTGCAGGTTTCTGTAAGATCCTGGCAGTTTTGAATGGTTTGTAACGGTTAGTAGTGGTACTTTGTGTTTTCCATATGATATATTGTGTTTCTCAGTGTAAATGGTCCTAATGGACTACCAGGCGACCTAGGTTACCTGAGATACATTTGCTGAATGGAAGTGAATGTGAGGCTTGTAAGATTGCATAAGGTCACAAAGGTAAAGGGGTGCTAATCCATGGATGGCTTTGTAGGAAAGTATAAGGATTTTATAGTCAATAAGAGTGCACATAGGAAGCCAGTGGAAGCTATGTAGAATGGGAGTTATGTGTTGTTGTAGGGAGGGATATGTGAGTATGCATTACGATAATCTAAACTGGAGATGAAAAAAGGAATTTTTGTTTATGTTGTTAATATTAGATTAAAATGAAAGGTTCTGAACCAGAGAGGATGGAGATACTGGAGTGTGGTCTATGGCTATGTTTAAATTCTTTGCTTTACTAATCCATGAGCTTGCACCAGTCAGAATAACCTCTGTTTTTGACACAGGGTTGAGTTTAAGAAAGATTTGCTGCATCCATATTTTGATGTCCCTTAAGCCAGCACAGGGTCAGGATGGAATCAGTCATGTCAGATTTGATGGTTATGTAAATTTGTATGTCGTCTGTGTAACAGTAAAATATGCTAGCATGGTGTGACTGAGCATGTAAAAACTTCAGGAGGATCAAGATACCAGTGGCTTGAGAGTCGACTGACATCAGGAGATTATTGGTAACCCTAACAAGTGCAGTTTCAGTGTTGTGCCCTATTCTAGCAGAAGAGTGTTCACCCTATCATCCAGAGATGGTATGTTCAAATCCTAATGATGTCACAGCCATCCCTGGAGTCCAAGAGAGCAAAATTGCTCCTGCTGTCTGGGTGGGAGGGGTGGCATACTCTCCCTCCCTATCAATCACAGCGACACAAGCCATTCATGGGTGTCTGTGGGATCATACATGTGGATGGGTCTTCACCACCCAAGCATAGTCTTCACCCTCCTGGATTGGTTGTATGATAGGAGAGACCTAAATGGTGGGTGGCAATTGGCCAAGACCATTTCAAAAATTGTACATGTGACAAAATACTCATGGACTTTAAGAGCTTGTTGATTGTGTACAACACAGTCATTATTTATTAACTGAGAATAATATGAAAATATCAAAAATGATTATACCCTAATGTGAAAATGTTAATGGGACCAATTAGGCCAGTTCCCTTTAATAAGTGAAACAGAAATTAAATACATTTAATTCCATTGTCAGGTGTTAATTCTACCTCATTCTAGTAGAAGACTAATGGGAAATAGATGTGGAGGGAAAAAGGAAGAACTGAGAAAAATAATTGAAAGACCACTCACCACCCAGATGACATTCATTGTGCATCAGGCATGTTAAAAAAACAATTTTAAAAATAAAACTCAGGTCTTTGTGTAATTCTATAAGTTTGGACCTGGTAAAGGTCATTGGGTCGGAGCGGGTTTGAAGATCAGGGTCGTGAATAGGTCACACGCTGAAAAAGCTCAGTGAAGCACAGGGCATTCTGTTAATCAGACCATCATGCGGACTTAATTGTGTCAGTATCAGTTATTCATTTATTCATCTTGGGTTTCTCTGAGGTCTGCACTGACCTTCCTTCAGGACTGTACAGTAACTTTCTGACAGGGTAACACTAGTGCTAGAAAAGTTACAAGTGTTGTAGCACTTTAAAAAAAAAAAAAATATATATATATATTTATAATAGATTATACTATAGCACTGTTGAGTTCTCGAATCTGATTGGTCAGAAGATTTTGATTGATGTTATATAACAGCAGCTCTGACAGTAGTGCCTCTGACAGGTTTATATGAATGTACTCATTCTAATACATTCTCATTTTATAGCAAGAGCTCATTCACAGGGACTCGTATGGTGGATGCTCCATATAAACAGATTTAAAAAGCGTGTAATTGTCGATATGGTGAAGTTTTCTGTAAGACGTTTATTTTACATTTATGGAATGAGTCTCCTGTGGCAGTGCTTTGTAACAGCCAGAAGTACAGCTGTACAGTAACTTTAGGTTTTCTGATACAGGAAAGTGTTCAGAACAGAGGAATTTATGTTTTGCGGTTCCTCAGTAACATGACAAGTTACTAACAGGAACTAACTTGTTTTGCCGACACTGTCATTCCACAATATTAAAAGTAACTATAAACAGATAAAAGGTTTTATGCGTCCTTTAATAAATTAAAACATAGTGATCATTGGTAAATTGCTATGGTATAAAAGGAATAAAACAATCACTGCTAATCATTGATTATTTTCCTATAACAGCACACCCTGTCATGATTTATTTCTTATTTAGCACTGAGCTTTAAAAAAAATCCATAGGTTACGATTAGTTACCATAGTTCCCACAGACTGTGTATTTCAGTCTTGTTCATAAATTAGACATTTATATCTGTAAGACTTTCATTCTAACATTAATACTAACTTTCTCTGATTTGTGAGACTAAGAAGATTCTTGTTCTAGGTGTTGTCATTTGTTATTTCTGCTAAAGGATTCTCACCTTGTCTTATTGTCACAGAAAAATAACTTTTGCTATTGCAAGTACTGACAATCTAATATCTAACTCCTGCTTCAGTTTTCACATAGCTACACAACAGGTGCCTGGGCAGATGGGAAATGTTGTTCAACATCAAGTCTTGAGAATATTTGACAAATTACACAATTTAGTACAAGAAGCATGATCACGAGGGTTTGATTTTGTAAATATTGTTGCATATTACCACCCTGACATTTGGGAATTGCTGAGTGGAAATTATTCAATAGCAACAGAATGTGCTTACTGATTTAATAAACAAATGCTGAGTTGCAGTGAGATTGTTAAAGCAGCTAGAAAAGCTATCAGGTCACAAAAAGAATGGACGCGCCTTTCTCTTTTCCTTTCTCACACAGTTTCCTCAGCACAATAAATCCCAGTTGTTTTGTTAAGTAGCTCAGGAAGCATGAGAAAATGTCTCATGGTGCCTGTGTGGGATTTAACACACAGATCTGCAGACTTTTTTGTAAAAAAAAAAAAAAAAAAAAAGCCTAGAGTCAGAGTTGTACTGTGTGAGTGTGAATGCGGGGAGTGACCATGTGTCTGCCACCCTGCTTGGGTGAGACTGAGACATGGATTAAGGGTTAATGCCCCAGCACTGGTATGTGAAATCTCTGCAGTGGCGACTTTGTTTTTTTCACAGGAAGGTTCAACCTTAAAATGTAATTGTTTCTTGTTCAATGGACTGGTGGCCAGTACTGATAGGGAAGTGAAACTTTTTTGCTTTTACACTGGGAACTAAAAGAGGGTGTGTGCATTCTTTTACCCCTGGTTAATCAACTAACATAACACAAGTGTTGAAAAATATTTGCATTGCTTAGTGATAATAGCAGAAGAATTTTGCAACCTCACCTCACCCTAGTCTCTACATAAGGAATTTCCGTGACCTCTATATCATGCCGTCTTGTTTGTTTTTCCAAGGTCACACAATGTTATTTATTCCCTTCTACAGCATTGATCTGCCTCCGACACACAGGCCACCTCCTCCGTACAGCGAGAGACCCCTTGCTGTCCCCCAGGACCCTCACACAGTTGCCTTTTTCTCCCAGGTGGGTGCCTGTCATGGGCTGCTTTATTGGTGTTTCCTTGTACAGTGAAATGACTGTGACAAATGTGATTCATTTTTGCATCTAATGATTATCTATTCTCAGTCCCCTTTAGCTGTCTTCCCTCGTCAATTACTGTCCTTTATGGACTCCATTTTCTCTTATCTGTCTCATTCTCTCCTCCCCCTCTGGTACATGCATTATCTCTCGTCTCCCAGTTATATTAGACAGCACGTTTCAGCACACACGTTTCTGGAATATTCCATAGCTGTGGGAAATGATTCTGAATATAAGCGATTTATTGTCTGCTATGGCTGCTTTTGGCAGAGATGACAAGACAGTAAGATGTTGCTTATGAATTTTTATGTCTCTTATCTTCATGATTGCATTTTGTAGTGTAAGAAAAAAGTGACCACACTGAAAAATCAATAGGCTTTGTTTAAATAAAGGCAGACTCAACCTTGAACATCTAAAACATTCACAGTATACTGTATATGTAGTACAATTTTGAGTGACATTTGCTATTCGTATTGTGAATGAAGAGTGAAATGAAATGAAAAGTGCACTTGATGTCATTAAACCTGTTCTCTTATGTACATGCTATCAGAAATTGTGAATTTACTAGGGAACTAGTGAATTTACTCATCAGTCCATTTTTGATTAAGATGAGACACATTTGCACGTCAGGAACTTTATTTTAGTTCCTAGGCCAAAGTTCCAGGAACCTTTTTGAACATAGATGATTTGGTTTTCAGATTATCCATAGCTATTTATAATTTTAACAAATATGGGAGACACCTGAAAACTACACTTATGTTTTCCAGGTAAATCAGTGTTCATACCAAACATGAATAAAATTAACCAAGTGGGAAAGATTATTCACTGAAGGGGAAAGGCCACAGGATGTAAAATATGAGCATTTGCTTCTGGTAGTAGTTACTCTTGATTTGCATCAGCTTTATCAGCATGAACTTTCACTAACCTCAGTCTTGTGAGCATAGTGAAACTGAGTGGGTGGGACTCAGAATTACATCATTTTTGACCTCTGACTAAATAAGTGGGGAAAACTAGGGGTTTTCTGGTAAAATTCTTTTTTCTCTCTTTGACTGCATCAAAGTACTGGATCAGCACCAGCTAAGTTGGTCAATTACCTACTGCTTGCCTCAGACTGTGGATGTTTTTCTCTTTTGGTTCTGTTGGATTTGCCGCATTTAACGGATATGATATTTTAATGGACTGACTGAATACACTGGTGTGGTGTAGATCTTACTTGGCAGACTCAATAGTGTCAAATGCTCAAGTCCTACAGTACCAAAAACGGAAAACTTTCCTCAATGCAAAGTCAAGCAGTAGGGTATTGATCATGCTAGCCATATTAGCTTCAGACTGTGTCATACTAACATGCTGATGTCTGCTACAGCCTCAAAGGATGGACAAGTGCCAGGTGGACAGAACGTCAGGCAGGATGACCCACCCTCAACTCCAGAACCCGTCTCACCACCCACTGTCCTATCAGGAGTGGATCTGCCATCAGAACGGGGCGGATCTTGTTTACATCAACCACAGAGAGCATTATGTCTGATGCTAGTGCCAATGATTCACAATGCCACAATGTCTACCCCACTTCAGAGCAGTTTTGTGGTATTACTGTATGTTTCAATGCATGCTGTAATGCAAAATGAAAATCCAGATGCCACAGGTTACAGCAGGAAGAATGCACAAGTTCGGTGCACTGCAACACTGTTAATGTCTGGTCCTTCAGTTTCTATAATACACCAGTTTTCCTAATTCAGTATAATCATATGGTATCAAATCATGACCTCAGTCTGTCAACCATATTCTCAAAAACTTCAAATGTAGATATATTTAGGAACACAATGTCAGTTATTAAATTTAAATACTGCACTCATCATTTAATAATGTGCAAGCAATACAATTTTAGTTTTAACTGTAAGTTAAATGTACTGGTACTGGAAAAGTCTTTTACCACAAGACTCTTAAACTGGACACACTGTTATTTACTATTGTTTTTATAATGAGATTAAGTGGTATAGTGACTCTTCAGTAAATTGCCATTTGTTCTTGTTAGCCTTGAACACGTACATACATTATGTACTTTATATCATGACTGAGTTGCATATACACTCACCGTTCACTTTATTATGAACACATGTACACCTGCACATTCATGCAGTTATCTAATCAGCCAATCATGTGGCAGCAGTGCAATGCAAAAATATCATGCAGATACAGGTCAAGAGCTTCAGTTAATGTTCACCTAGAACATCAGAAGGGGGAAAAATATGATCTCTGTGCCTTTATCCGTGGCATGGTTGTTGGTGCCAGATGGGCTGGTTTGAGTATTTCAGAAACTGCTGATCTCCTGGAATTTTTACACACAACAATTTCTAGTGTTTACACAGAATTGTGCGAAAAACAAAAAACATCCTGAGTTCGGAGGGTCTGCAGGCTGAAACACCTTGTTGATGAGAGAGATCAGAGAAGAATGACCAGACTGGTTTGAGCTAACATGAAGTCTGTAGTAACTCAAATAAGCACTCTTTACAACCGTGGTGAGCAGAAAAGCATCTCAGAAAGCACAACACATCAAACCTTGAGGTGGATGGGCTACAATAGCAGAAGACCACATCAGGTTCCACTCCTTTCAGCCAAGAACAGGAATCTGAGGCTATCATAGGCACAGGCTGCCCGAAACTGGACAGTTGAAGACTGGAAAAAGACAGGTGATTTTTTCCCCCTAATCTTTAACTGTCTAGTTTCAGTGAGTCTGTTCCCATGATAGCCTCAGATTCTTGACCTCTCTTATCAACAAGGCGTTTCCACCCACAGAACTGTCGCGCACTTTTTTTTTTTTTGCACAATTCTGTGTAAAATCTAGAGACTGTTACGTGTGAAAATTCCGGGAGTGAACATCACCCGAAGCTCTTGACCTGTATCTGCGTAATATTTTGCATTGCACTTATTCCACATAATTGCCTGAGCAGATAACTGTATGAATGTACTGGTGTACAAGTGTTCCTAATAAAGTGGACGGTAAGTGTATTTTTGGGTTTACATTTATGACAGATATTTTAATGGTTATCATGAAGTAATCATATAAATTACATCTGATTCAATAAAACTCAACTCACTAATATGAAATATTATGTCATTATTCTTAATTTCACAGTCATATAGATATAATTTTTTAATCATGTGTAATATAAAAATTTATTTTTTAATTGTTGTTTATGTCAATTTTAAGGATGATGCCTCAACACAGAGAAGTTTGATCTCATTGGGATATTGTCCTGTTTGCTGTGTAAATATTTGGGAGATATATTGTTTTTTTTATTTTTATTTCTTCATGTCTGCTATTTTTTTAATTCTGTAAATACTTAGAATAGATATGTGAGTTGTATGTAGAGCATAGACTAGACTTCACTGATTTGCTAGGTTTGAAAATGAACTGAAAAGGCTAACCTGTTTTTTTACTTTTCTTTTTTATACTATGTGTTGGAGTGGCAAAAATCCAATATCCAAAGCAATCACATTACAGAACACAAATATACAAATAAACCATGTGAACACTGTTATTGGGGCAATAAGCTTTAATATGACGTGTGTTTGGCTGCATTATTGTGTACTGTATACCTTTTTTTCATGTGCTTGAATTTTTCCCATGCTGTGGAAAAGATCCCCAGAGCATGGTTAAGTCTGAGGCCTGATTAGCATGGCTCAGATACGGCTCTAATGAGCTGGAGGTTTGGGAACAAATAGAGAGGGACCCAGATTTAACGCATGATGGATGCCGATAGTCATCTAGACTTAGTCGTGTTCCTCAGTCTGATGACAGAAAATTCTTTCTGGAATGCTGCCATTTTTAAATGGGGGAAGGGATGGGATTGCTATGGGAGTTTACAAATGTCACGTCCTGCAGAGACTCCAATCTGGATGAGATGAACTTGTGAGATTTATTAAATGTGCACAAACAGTGTATCTGCTGGGCAGCTTGCATGGCCTGGGCTGTGAAACAGCAGGATTTTAATGAGGTGGCAGACGCAGGGGACCATTCGGAGCTATTCTGGCCTCAGTGTAGGGGAAAAAAAAGGCTACTATACCCAAAACACTCAATGAGAGCATTGTTTGTTTCACTAGCCATTTGTGAGTCACCTCTCTGGAATGCATTCAGGAATGATATATAAAAATGTGTCAGTACCACCATAAAATATCAAGCTCTGCACATCCAAAATAGGCCATGTTGGGCCCATAAAAGTGTTTGTGCTCACCCAAAATCTCTTACTAAGCATTAAGTTGTGTTTAAGTCATTAGTATATCTATCTCATCAGTGTATATCAATCTGAGCTGGAATCATATCGCGACTTGAGTGCAGTTATTGCATTGACAGGGCCAGTATATTCTGTGGTACTTTGCTAGGCTCCCATACTGACTCCCTGTCTTCAAGTTGGACATATCTCAGGTTTTATATTTTATATGAATGTTACCACCCTAAAACTCATTAGAGGGAACAGAGGTGCTTATTCCACCATCCATATTTTCACGCAAGAGTTCATGTATTTATTTTGGATGACTGAAACCTCTCTGGATCCAACATGACTCTCTTTTTTGCAAGACTCCAGACACAATGTGGAACATAGCATAAAAATATTCGCAGTAGTATCTTTGGAGGATGATTCCTCAAGGAACATTATATGATGAAGTACATGTTCAGCCACTCACTCTTCTTCTCCAGCAGGCCAGAACTGTCTGTCCAGGTCAACAAAAGAGTAAATTACCCTCAACCACCTAGTGATATTTCAGACCCTGGGGAGATTTCTGTTTTATGTTAGTGATCCTGAGCAGGTTGTGGAATCTTAAGAAACGATGGGAAAGAGAGGAAAATTCTTCTAAGTGCTTGTAAAAAGTAATATGTCACCATCGATTAATGCAGCTTGGAGACTGTATTGACTGGTGCCTCTTAATGGTGAGCTGCAAAGACAATCCAAAGATTTTACAGCAGTTACCTGGAGGCTGGTTAATTTTATTATAAGTGGGATGATATCAGGCTGTCAGCTTCCCACTTTCCCTCCCAGTCTCTAAAGATGTCTCTTTTGTAACATCTTCTCGACTCTCCCACAGCTGAGATTCAGTGGGGACCCAGACAGTGGCAGCCATATTGGACACCTGCCATGCTCCGCTCCCATAAAGCTGTTAGTCGGGCTTCTCCGGAGCAACCAAATTTACAGCTGTGAGAGGGACTGGGGTACAATGAGGGGATGATCACCACAAGAGATTTACTGGACTAATGAGTAGGGGATAGTGAGGGCCTCGTTCTTTGCTTCTGCTCAGAGTCACCCTATCTCCCTTACTATCCAGTGCTGATGTAATTGTCTCAGAGCTCCAAATGTGCACGGGAGTGGGGGTCTGACAGAGCTCTACACAGACTTGAACTTTAGAGCTATGTTTCATTAAGAACTTAAGTTTCTGTGTCTGTATCTGCTCTTGTATTTAAAATCAAGTGGTCAAGACTGCATTACTAACAGGTGATTAGCTGGAATGGGATTAGGAAGCACACACATGTATATGTATTGTATATGTTTTCACCCTCAAAACCTTTCACATTGTCAGCATATGTTTACTGAGAAGGTGTAGGCTTTGAGTTATTCAGACCTTTGGCCATCAAAAAGTATTTTTTAATTAGATGTATGCATTTGCTTTTACCATGAAAGTTCCATTGGGTATGGATAAAACTGCTCATTCATTTATTTCTAGAAAACTAATCATTGCATATGTAATTTGTGAATATAAAGTGGCTTTAAAATAGCTACTTTAATCAAACTTCAGGATTGATTTTTATGTTCTTTCTCTTGTTAATGGGCTCCCAGTGTAGGGAGTATGGAGATGGAGTTATACATATTGATGTTTTCTCGTTTCGGAAATTGGATATGCAGCCTGCGCAAATAAATAGAGCAAGTAGCAGCCTTCAAAAAAACTTTTTCCCAACACAACAGCCAGCATCTGCTTGCAAAATGACAAATGTGTCGATCCAGACAAGACTGAAATTATCAGACGATCACGGAGCTTGTCGAAGAACAGTAAGTCATTTGGGCTGTAAACACTGACATGACCAATCTGGACAGAAAATAAAATCACAGTGGAGCACCACAAGTGATGAAATTACTCCAGGTCCCCATGTAAATCTAATCCCGTCCGATTGGGCTTATGACATGCAACAAATAAACAGACTTGGAGGAATTTATGTTTCAAACATTTTACATTTACATTTATGGCCTTTGGCAGACGCCCTTATCCAGAGTGACTTACACAAGTGCTTTGAAGTCTATCAAATATACTTTCTGATATTGGCTCACTAGGTCACAAACTAGGAATACCATCAGTCCAAAACTCTGTTGGGGAGGTAATATACAAGCGCTCAGACAATACTTTTTTTTTTTTTTTTGATAAGTGCTAACTTAAGTACTTTAGGAAGAGGCAAGTCTTTAGACGTCGTTTGAAGACTGCCAGTGACTCAGCTGTTCAGACATCTAGGGGAAGTTCATTCCACCACCTTGGTGCCAGAACAGAGAAGAGTCTCGATGCATGCCTTCCTTGTACCCTGAGAGATGGTGGAACTGTGCGAGGTGTGATAAGTGCTTTGAGATAAGTGGGTGCTGGCCCGTTTTTGGCATCAGTGTTTTAAATCCGGTGCGCGCAGCTACAGGAAGCCAGTGGAGAGAGCTTAGCAATTGGGTGGTGTGGGAAAATTTAGGAAGGTTGAAAACCAATCATGCAGCTGCATTTTGGATCAGTTGCAGAGGACGAATGGCGCTCAGAGGCAGACCTGCCAGGAGTGAGTTGCAGTAGTCCAGTCTTGAAATGACAAGGGACTGAACAAGCACCTGTGTGGCCTGTGTGGAAAGAAATGGACGAATTCTTCTGATGTTATAAAGGAGAAATCGACATGATAGTGTCAGATTAGCAATGTGAGAAGAATAGGAAAGTTGATTGTCCATGGTTACCCCAAGGTTGCATGCAGTAACCGAAGGCGAGATCAGAGAATTGTCTAAGGAGATTGCAAGATCCTGAGATGGGGATGAATCACCTGGGATGAACAGCAGTTCAGTTTTGCTGGGATTAAGTTTCAGCTGATTAGCTGTCATCCATGATGAGATGTCTGCCAGACATGCTGATATCCGAGCAGAAACACAGAGTGTCTGAGGGAGGGAAGGAGAGGATGAGTTGAGTGTCATCTGCATAGCAGTGGCATGAAAACCCATGTGAGGATATGACCGCACCAAGAGATCGAGCATAGAGGGAGAACAGGAGAGGACTAAGTACTGAGCCTTGTGGGACACCAGTGGAGAGTCTGCCAGGAGCAGCTGTGGATCTCCTCCATGTCATCTGATGTGACCGACCTTCCAGGTAGGAAGCAAATCATTGCCATGAATTTCTAGGCTCATGAGCGTGGACAAGAGAGTGTTGTGGTTCACTGTGTCAAACGCTGCTGAAAGGTCAAGGAGGATGAGGACTGAAGACAGTTTGGCTGATCTAGCAGCATGTAGCTTCTCAGTGACGGCCAAAAGGGCAGTCTCTGTGGAGTGTGCTGGTTTGAAGCCAGACTGATTGGGAAACACGAGAGCTTTTTTAATCACTTACATCTCACTCTACTCATGCCATATACTGAGTCTGCTGTTGATTTATTTATGAATGATGCCTCCCACACTGACTGTACAAATCCTTGGCATGAAAGACCAATAGCTCCTTTACTTCTACAGTGTTGAATTTAGCATCAGGTTATTTTCTCCTGTTGTCACTTCATTGTGTTAATAGTTTAAATCAGCCACACTAAAAGATCAGAACATTCTCTGTAATTTGTAGGCTTCTGTACACACGGGAGCCGCTTCTCAGTATTCTGAATGTGGCTAGCATTCACTCTTAACCCTTCCCTGACTGGTAAAATAATTCCTGCGCTTATTTCCCCCATACTCCAGATGTGCTGTAGGCAATCAGCCAAGATATGTTCAGTGTCTGACATTTGCTTCTTTAGTTTCAGCTAACAAGTAATGGAAGTCTATCTCACCTAAATATTTAAATGCATGCCAAATCTTCATCTACTTGCTTTAAATGAAATTTCATTACACTCGTTAGTGAGCAGAGTTCCAGAGCTGGCATCAGGATCCTGCTATCTTGCTGAAGAACAGCCTAAGAAGTAATAAAAGGTTTGTTTATCTGTCAGCAAATGCATATGCATTACACTCATATTAGAGCTACACAGACTGTTCACATTGGCAAGAAATGGATTTGAGTGGAGACAGGATTGTTGTGTGTGCTCTTACACACATACTGGAGTTTATCAGTATGAGAGTATATAAGTATAATTATATAAGTATATAAGAAGTTTTTATAAAATACTTTATAAAGACTTTATAGCAGTATATTAGGTCTATAGACATGAAGATTGAAGCACTTTTTACAGGAATTGAAATGTTTCACTTGGGTTTTTGTCTCTAATCAGAATTTATGAGACTCCTCCCTATTTATCATCCACTTGGGATGATGAGAGAGATGTTCTTCAGAGAAGCATAAAAATAGCATACATTATTCTTTGTTAGTGGGCATCTAGACTGTTCAGCCTCCGAAATACAAATGTTATAGACGCATCTGGTGTAGTTTGAGTTATAATAGGCATGGAAGAGAGAGAGAGAGAGAGAGAGAGAGAGAGAGTAAGTATGTATCTTTGTGATAGTCATGAGTCTGCAAATGTGAAATAATAGTTTGGTGAAAAATCAAATGCACACAGTGTTTCTCCATTTAACCCAAGTGTAATCACCCAACATCTTTTCTGTAAATATCTGCCTCAGTTCATTTAGTGGTGTGGTTTAGTACACAGTGTGACTTACTGTCACTGATAAACAGGAACAAAACACCATAGTGTGGTTGAATGCTAGAATGAAGAGGGCAGCCATCTTGGACAACTGGAATGACATTTTCCTATGTATTGTTTGCTGTCATATTATTTCACATTTTCTGTACTGGATAGATAGATAGAGTTGCAGATAGACTTGCATTACCTGTTAGTAATATTGGGCCTACACTTGGACAAGGAAGACTGAACACACACACACACAAACACACACACACAGGCTGTAGTGTGATTAAGACTCTTCTGAGCCTGACCCTGTTTACGACTGAAGCTCTCGACACTCACCGATCATAAATCCACAGATTTAGGAACAGAGGGAAGTGAGGGTGCAGGGAAGGGGGTGTTCTTTAGTGACAGCTGAGATAACCAGCACTACACACTATGTGCAGCCGTTCCCTCTCTTTTATCTCTCTGCTCTTCAACCCTCCTCCACCATTCTTCAGGGTTTAGCGGTGATGCAGCGGCCTCACTCGCACTGTCCTGTGACTCCTTCTGTCTCTTTTAGTTCTTAAAGTACAGATAAACTCTCTCATTCACTGATCTGATTAGGTCACTGTGCTTAACATGTCTAATCTGCATGTGTGTAGATGTAAGTATTAAAAATAATGATAATAGTTTCAAAATTAAAAGTTTCTGTTCTTCTTTTTGACTGCCATTAAAATGCTGTTTCAACTAAAAGCATAATAAATAAATAAATAAATAAATAAATAAGTATTTAATAAGCTTTTAATCCTTAAATGCATATCCAGGATAAAGGTGTAATGTTATCCAGGTTATGAACTCTTTTTATGTTCAAGTTCAGTTTGACCCCAAAGAGAACACACTGTTAAAGTCAATAAATCATCTGTCATAACTAACTATATAAGCAATATATAACACCTGAACAATTTCATTTAGTCCTGTTTTA
This sequence comes from Pangasianodon hypophthalmus, assembly GCF_027358585.1. Taxonomy (NCBI): domain Eukaryota; kingdom Metazoa; phylum Chordata; class Actinopteri; order Siluriformes; family Pangasiidae; genus Pangasianodon; species Pangasianodon hypophthalmus. Next base: position 13,067,698 of record NC_069724.1, on the reverse strand, counting down.
GTGAGGTTATCAAAGCCAGAACAGATCTTCTGTAATTGAGGATTAAAAATAAAAACTTATCTTAAAAGTATGGTCTAATAAAATTAGGAAAAAATATTGGTCAGAAAGTGTTGATTAATTTTCTATAACAGCAGCTCAAATCACACTTGAACGGAGAACAACGTGTGTTGTTGATATGGTGAAGTGTTCTATAACGAGACGTTTATTTAACATTCGTGGAAGGAAGCTCTAGTGTCAGTGCTTTTCAGAAGTCAGCTGTAACCTTTCTGACGCAGTAAGGTCTTCACGACAGAGTTGTTTAGGCGTTGTGGTTTCTCTATAACATGACAAGCTGCATTTTTTGTTGTCTTATTAACTTCAGGAGAAAGGAAAAAAGAGAGGCGAGTGAGAGAACTGTTTATAGCTGCTATAACTTTTAACTGTTTATAGCTGCTATAACATAAGTGATAACAAGAATTTGTTTTGCAGGACTGCCACAACATTAAATGTAGCTATAAATAGATAGAAATAGAATACAAACACTCTGGGATGTGCTGCTATCGAAAAAAATAATCAACTTTGTGTGGTAACAGTAACTCTGCTTCATCACACCATCTCATTACTGATTCTTTTCCTATGTATTTTTCTATAAAAGCAATCCTCATTGTGTTTTATTCCCTACATAACTGACCTTGCTCAATCACTGTGAATGTGTGTTTACATGGATATAAACTTTGGAACTGGATTGAATTGGATTCCTCTTACAGTCTGCATGTATTTATACAAAATACTTGTGTACATAGGTGTGTTTGTGTATTGTGCATGTTTGATGTAGTCTATTATGGGATAATTAATGTGGAGGAGTATTTTAGCCAAAAGACTGCCCATGCACATTTGTGTGTGTGTGTGTGTGTGTGTGTGTGTGTGTGCATGTGTGTGTGGGAGGGGTAGTAGGTATGTCCATGTTTATGTGGAAATCTATGTGTCAACATTGCCATTGCAAAGGATGAAGTACTGTTTTGTTTGTTTTCCACAATTTCTGCTTGTTGCAGATGTTTTTGGTCAAGGACAAGGAGCGGATCTTGTTCGTGCTGACGTACCCCCTGATAGTATTTCCACCCTTTGGCTCTAAAAAGCCACAAACCCCAGAAATGCTGGCATGGTGATCTGACGGGATCTCCTCATGGATAAAATGACACATCTGATCTGCTTAACGCTCCAGGTTTTCTCCCTCCACATATGAGGAAGTGAAAATTCTTGAACTATTTCCTTTGATTAGATCAAACACCGCCAATCATTTTTTTTCCATGAGACGTAATGTAATATGCATACCGTAGATTTTAATGTCAAGAGTCCTGTTTTTAGACCGTTAAAAGATGCACATCTCATCTTTTGGGTGAAGGCATGTGATGAATCTGCACTATATTTCCTGCTCCTCAGAGGCCATCCTTATTCTTGAGCAGAGTCGGTGAATTTTGCTTGGACAGCGTCCAATCTGACAGTACTTGACCAGAATTCTGCATTAGCCTGTTCACCTCTCACACAATAGATCAATAATGATTAAGAGACAAGGGCACTCTTAAAGTTACCCGGAACAAGTCTAGTTCAAGAAACAACTTCATGCAGTGTGCACAAGCATGCTTTGAGGTCGGAAACAAAAACTCTGGCACGAGATATTATAAAGTAATGGATAACGAATGTTCCTTCTGTGTTAGTGGTGTAACGGGTTGCTCCTAGTGTACTTTAAATCACCACAGGAATGACATATTTGTTGTTTGTTTTTTGGTACATTCCTTAAAAATTTCTATGGGACATTTCTACAGTCAGACCAACATGTCAGTATTATATAATTTTTCTAGACAGTGATACTTCATAGTCATGCCAAAACTAAAGCTTACTATCAGTGTAAAACATTTCTAAACAGCTTGACTGACAGACAGCGGCTCCTTGTGAACCAAAAATGTCATGTTTTTACTGTGACAACAGTATTATTGTCTTATTTTTCCCACCAACCATTCCGAGCTAGTGTTAGACTGAAAGACAGAATGGCGCCCAAGCAGTTTGTTACAGTTTTTATCTCTTATTTATACCACAATGCTGCTGAATTTTCAAATCTAACTGGTCATCTCTCACAGTAGTCCCAGCTTCATGGCAAATCACAGGTTTATATTAATGCACATGTCGTAATAAGGGATTATTTCAGCTAAGTCACAGGGACCTGTATGGCAGACACTCCCCATAATCTAAAACTAATAATACATCAATTTATTTAACAGAGAAAAATGTCTAATCTTTGATATGGTGAAGTTTTCCATAAGGAGACGTTTATTTAACATTTATGGAAGGAGTCTCCAGTGTCAAAACAGTCAGAGGTAAATCTGTGAATTTCAGTTTTCCGACACGGAAAATTCTTCAAAACAGTTTTTGCTTTGCGGTTTCTCAGTAACCTTACAAGCTGCATGTTTTTCTTGAAGTCTTTTTCTTTCTTATATTGTCATGTAATGGCATTCAAGCCAAACCCACACAGCTATTGCAAATACAGAGGTACAGCAACAAATGTCTGGAGATGGTTAAGCAAAACTTGCTAAACTGCCAAGGAAATGACATTTGTAATCTGTCAGGTATAATTCAGTATAGTAGGAGCAGACCAGATGTTGGTGGCAGGTAATCATCTTAACTATTATGGAAAGGGATTTTTGTGCATTGTTGTCCTGTTCATTTAAACTGACCATGGAAAAGTTGGCTCATTAAAGTGTTCGTCCTGCATTAAGCAAAATAAATCACTGCAAATTTTGTTGGCTTGTTGAAAAATGGCATGGTCTTGTTATGCCCTCTTGTGGAGAGAACACAGTATGGAGGTGTCCTACTCTCCTCAAATTACTGGAATAACCTTCAACAGCTTTGGACAGTAATCTACAGAATAAGGGTTCCCCAAGGCATTTTTGGATAGTTTTTAGCTTTTTTTTTTTTTTTGAGTGTCTTCTCTAATAGGGAAACATTCCATTGTTCTAGGTTCAAGGTTTTTCCCACATACTTTTACTCAAAGCAACTTAGAAATTTAGGCAGGATACAGCAGTGGTTCATGGCTAAGGACCTTGTCTCAGAATTTGAATTCCATGAACCTTCCAACTCACCAGTGTGGAACCTTAGTCAAACCTGTAAAAGGGTTAAGATTTACCTAGAAACGTTTTATCCAAATGTTTCAGATAATACTGAAATTAAACCTTCACAGGACGAGTTCATAGATAGTTCATAGATCCTCAGGGTTTCTTTAGAAGGAAAGAAGGGTCTAATGAGAAATAAATAACTGCTTTTACATCTAATGCTACCTTTTTACATAACATATGATAATTAATTCATTGTCAGTAAGCATTTTATTCTGGTCAAGGTGGATCCTGAGGCTATCCCAAGAACACTGGGCACCATGAATACACACACATTTGCAAACTCATTCACACCTACCCATGTTTCCAGGAGGAAACTGGAGAACCCAGAGGAAACCCACAAGAACACGGTGAGACTCCACACAGACAGTGACCCGAATGCAGGATCAAACCAGGGACCATGGAGCTGTGGCACAGCAATGCTACCTGCTGCACCACCAAGGTGTGATAAAGTTGCATCAAAAAATTAAACCCAAAGCAGTCTAAAAGTCACATAGTAACCTGCCATTAAAATGGATTTCTTTAATTACATAGTTACAGTTCATTTACACTTGGGTGACATAGGGATTTCCCACCAAGGCCTTTCTTTTCCAAGGTTACTCATTCTTTTTTTTTCTTTTTTTTTTTTGGCACAGTCATAGAGATCAGCTGCTGAAATATTGTAATAAATTCCAATACATTCCTAGCACCATAAAGAAATTGATATCATTCCACTTCTTATGTTATCCTGCATCCATAATACCTCCCAGGCATAACTGTAAAATAAGACTTTATGTCCTTCTTCCCTTCCATCTCTCCATCCTTCTGCATCATTATTTGGTCTTGAGTTTGGGTTTCTGTGTAGGAGCAGGCACAGGAGTTGGAGCTGGAGGAGGACTTTTGACTAATGACACCACAAGCTCAACTCTGGGAAACAAATACAGGGTAAAAGTCCATTAATAGAGGAAGACTTGAAGCTGTAATTGCTGCTGGAGTTGCTTCAAGAAAGTAGTGAATAAAGGGTCTGAATACTTATCTAAATTAAAGATTTCAGTTTTTGATTTTTTAATAAATTTGCAAAAATTTCTAAAAACTTGTGTTTGCCTTGTCTTTATGGGTTATTGTGTGTAGACTGATGGCAAAAAATGTTTTTAAATTAAGTCAATACTTTCTGTGTGTCTTTTGAGGATGTAGAAAAGTGGACTAAATGGACCAGGACTGGCTTAAAAGAATAGTTTATCCAGTTTGCTGCTAAACTGGTAGATAAAGGCTTTCTTTATATTTTAGGAACAACAGCATTGCAAATTGCTGACCAGGGTGGCATAAATTAAATTTATATCTCTTCAAAAGGGACTAATAACTTCATATTTTTATAGACCATTATTATAAATAAAATGTTTCTGGTTATAGTAACATGTTAACTATCATTCATTCAGACTGGTTGAGAGCTAATCATATTTTATACGGAATTTTTATGCACTGGAATTGTTTATGTCATTAAAATGCCAAGATCTTACATCTCCGTCGTTTTTGTCACCAATGATTGGACTGCACTGATAATCTTGTCAATCCGTTCCTGTCAAAATTATTGATAGTTATGTCAGGAATAGATTAAAACACCGAATTATTAATAACCTAATTTCCTCAAAATCTTACCTGCTGAAGTTTGTATGCCAGAGGCAGAGAGAAAGCACTAATCACACCTGGAGAAAGCAAAGAAAGCAAAAAAAAAAAATAAAAAATGTATATAACTCATCAGAGAAATGAATTTCTAATTCCATTAAAAACAAAAAGTGAAGTAAACGTCTTATCATTAGACAGGAAGCTCTTACCAGCAATCACAAGAGTAAGACCATTGGCTTTTACCCCAACGTAGGTCAACAGGTACAGCAGCACAATAAACTATAAAACAAACAAACAAACAAACGAAAAAACCCCAGATATTTATTTAGAACAGGTTATAACTTATTTCATTTGTCATCTGTCTCTGCATCTGTTTCCTACATTATTTATATATATATCTATTTTGCTTCTGGAATCTGCTAGAAAACTATTAGCAAAAAGCAAGACCTAAAACTACAGCCATTGATACAGCACTTAGCATCTTGCTAGTAACCTAGCTAATGTTTGGAACCTGCTACAGAACATTCATGATAGCCAACTTGCTAGCAAATAAGGATGTTTATGAACTAGCTAAAAACATGGAATTTCACCTTATTTAGCTGAAACTCTAGTTTCAGTTATCTAGCTCTAAACTCTGCTTAGTTATCTTGCTCTCATCATATCTAATTTGGCCAGCTAACAACCTAGCTTTCACTCTTTGTATCAGTACAAACTTGGTAGCTAGAAAGCAACTAGCAAGTGAAAGTGCATAAGTTTTTCTGAACACTTAACAAAACTTTAGTGAGAGAAATTAACATAATGATATGAGGCTTATATGAGTAAAAACTGATGTAGCTGCATTTTGGTCTCTCATCTCATGGATTCTTCTTTTGGTTCTTTGACCCTGACACACAAACTGCTTGGATGCCATTCTGTCTGTTTATGCTAATACTGCTGTCACACTTTAACTAGACTATTCAGTTCTGTAATCCTTGTGTGTCTGTCATGCTCTTTAGAAATGTATTAAGCCTATAACTAGCTTAGCTATCTTAGTTAATTAACTAGACTATGACTAATATGGATGATAATATAACTATCTTAGCAAAGTAATAAACAACAGTACAAGTCAGCAAAAAAAGGATTGGCACTGACTACTGGGGTATTTAACTTTAGCGCTTTTAACAATGGACATTGTCACAAAGCAGCTTTACAGAAATATAAAAATTCTGTGTATAAATATTAAATTTATAAATGATTAAAATTAGCAAGCCAGAGGTGCACAATGGCAAGGAAAAACTCCCTGAGACAACATGAGGACGAAACCTTGAGAGGAACCAGACTCAAAAGGGAACCCGTCCTCATCTGGGTGACACCGGATAGTGCGATTATAAATAATTTCCCTTCTATAACTGTATACTCTATAGTCAAAAAGTGCAATTGTGTAACCAGGAACCTGTGAGCTTATGAGCATGTGTATCATGCAAGCTTATGAATATGAGTATCAGAGTTATTTCTGAATTCATTATAGTTTTAACCTGAAGTCTATTTTGTTGAAGTTATCAACTATTCAATGCTGGAGAATTTAGTGCTAGACTGTTCATTGCAATACTAAACTGTTATTTATTTATTTATTTATTATATTTATGGATATGTTTGTCAATCACATTTAACTTAATTGAACATATTCTTCCTGTGTGTATTAGAAGCGGGTCAACTTGTGCTATATAACCGTGCATATAGCATAAGTTTTCTCATGCATTCAGACCTTCAGCGAGTCTATAATACTGTCGATGAAGAAGAGTCTCTTCAGCTCTGTGATTAAAGTAGCAATCAGGAGCACAATCTTCTCCACAACACGAACTGTGGTCTCATCTGTCAAAGTGCTGTCCTCGTCCAAATAGGACCTTTTAAGTAATACAGAAGAGGGAGATATAATGATATAGATGACAAAAGGATATCCTGGAATCCATCCAAACTTCATTAAGCGCTATCATGCTTAATTTACAACATCCCTAGGATCTGAAGAACCTAAGAACCTAACATCAGCTGACATTTATCAGATGACATCTCTTGATATCGCTGAGTGACAGAAAGGATCTTAGGTTGAATTTAAGAACCTTATTTTCTCCAAATTTTGTGGCAGTCAATTTCCACCTCCTAACTAATTCTCCCTTATTCCATAGCACTGCTGAATTCTCGAATCTGATCAGAAAGCAGCAGCTCATTCACAGGGACTTTTATGGGCATGTAAAAATGGTATTCAACAAATAAAAATGTGTAATCATTGATATGATGAGGTTTTGTGTGAGGTTCAATTTATTTAAAGGCCAGTGTCAGTACTTTGTAACGGTAAGAGGTAAAGCTGCAAGTTTTTCGACATAGGAAAGTCTTCAGGACAGAGGAGTTTTCACTTTGTTGTTTGTCAGTAACATCACATTTTTAAAAACTGATTTTAAGAGAAAGCGAGGGAACGATTGTTTATGGATGCTATAATGTAAGTGATAAAAGGCCATGCTGTTGTTTATACACTTACTGGAAGGGATGAGTTCCATCGTTAAGACGGACCAGGTCCATTGTTTTGAAGAGGAGACGTACAGGGAGGGTGAACACCATGATGCCTAGGCCCAGGTTGGACAGCAGAGAGATGGCACTGAGCTGAAACAGGCAGGCCAAGCCCACCACCAGCCCTGTGAACACCAGTCCCGTTTTTCCCACATCCCGCCAATACAACAGGTCCACAACTGACGAAAGGAAAATAGCACATTCTGAATAACAAATAACATGCTGATTAAAGAAAAACAAGAATACCATGACTTATTTCCTGGTCTAAGTGGATAGTGTTCTGTCAAGTAAGGCTACCCAATATATTGTTTGTTAGTGGTTAATGCAGTATCAGTCTTTGGAATACCAAAACCTAAAATTATACAAATTTGACTAGGATACCAAATCATAATTGTTTTTATTGTCTTATCTGAGCATTTTGACCAATTGCAGAGCTTTCAGATATGTTGTTAAGGGTATTTTTAATCAAAAATGGCACTGGCATGATAAAAAGTCTCGGTCAGCCTAGTTGTTTTTCACATTGCAAGGCATATCATGATTGCAACGTGATGTGGCCTGACAGGAAGTGGGTTACCGTTGCCTGTAACAGCAAATCCCAAAGGCTAACTTTTTTTTTATTTACTAAAGAACAACACATACATTTTTATCCATTATAGTCACATTTAATGTCCACAAAACAAGCTAGTTCCTGTTATCATTACATTATAGCACAAAGTTACAGCTTTAACTTTGACTGTTATAAAGCACACTGGACACTGGAGATTCCTTCCATAAATGTTAAATAAAAAGATGCTTGCACACGTGGAGTGTTCACTATACAAGTCTCTGTGAAAGAACTGTTATTCAGCTCAATATTGAGAAACAATATTGAGAAACAATAATGTATTAGAATGAAGACATTAATATAAATGTGTGATTTGCATTATCTGCACTATTGTCAGAGCTGTTGTTACTGAAAATTAATTTTTAATTAGTTTAAAATTAAACACCTACTGTCTAACCAGAATCAAGAATTAAACAGTGTTATGGTATTAATAATCATAATATACTGTTTTTGTCCACATTTTGTAGCTCTGCTGTCAAGCCATGGCTTCTTTGTGATTACAAATAATTACAATAATCTCAAATGAACAGTAGGATACCTAAAATTCTTTGTGCCATAGTAATCAAGATTGGTTCTCAGACCTCATATTAATGGTCTTGTCATACATGAAATTTCATCCTGAAATCAGTCAAGGTAATTGAATATTCAGAGGCAGAAACTGCTGGGATTGTACACTTGAATTATTATTGCGTTTCTAAGCAATCAAACAAATGTAAAAGCTTTCTGCCTGTCCTTAGCTGGTCTTGAGAACAGCACTTCTCATTCTCATCCACACATTTTCCAACAGCCCACCTTTCATGTATGTGGACAACTATAATTATACCATATAGCCTATGTGTAGCATTAGCCCCAGTGGCATGTACATCACATATAACAAGACAGCAACAACAGATCAACAGATGCCTTTCTCATTCATAAGAGTGCACATGGTACAGTAGCTCTGTGTAAAGTACCATTAATATCTCTGCACCTCGCATCAAGCTAACAGATCCAAACAGCTGTCGCTTGTGATTATTCAGCAAACAGGTGCAAATCTGTGCCATGGCAAGCACAGGTGAAAAGCCAGTGTAAGAGAGTTCAAACGCAACCTCCTGGAAACTCACATATACAATAGAGAAAACTATATTATGGGTAAGACCCATAGCCTTGCTAACGAAGTGCTTAATTCAGGGTAACATGGCTGAGCCAGATTAAATCACTCCAAGGAGTCATCTGGTGGCACAGCCGAAACAAGTCAAAGAGAGGGTCTCACCTCCTTTACTCAAACATCACATTCAAACGAACCACGGTATATCCTCGAGCCCAAGGCCTAGAGGTAATCCATCCATCAGTTCCCTTCTGCTTGCCAATATCCTGTAAGGAAGCCCGCTGTGATGAACTGACCCGTCAGCAGACTTATTGTAGCTCCACTAAACACTGCTGCCAAAGTGCTGCCAAAAGCCCCTTCACCTGCTACTACACTGATAATCACAATAGCATCATATAATCCTATATATATTACGTGAGTTCAGTTCCAGTTCCTGAGTCGTGTGGACATGTCTCACCTTTGCTGGCCATTTCTGCTGTTTTCACGCCAAACCCCCTCTCCTCCCTGCACTCCTCAGACCCAACAGGCTTTTTTTGGCCACCCCTAGCACTGTCAGCAGTAAAGAGCCAACCAGACCTAATTATAACACCCACCATTTGCACACCCCATCTTTACACACACACACACCACATGCTGTTACAGACAAAACCACTCCCTACTTCACTCCCCAGAGCCACTCAGAGCTCTAGGACTTGAACATGGGCTTGTGTGTAGAGGGGTCTTGAAGCTGTAGTTCCTTAAACTGCTTTACCCAGCAATAATAACAGCTAATTAATGCTCATCTAGGGTTGTTGGTAAAAGATTAACTGTCAGCCATTAATATTTAATGAACATTAAAATGGGTCTTGTTCTTCACAGCAATTACTTGCTCAACTGAATTCCAATTTATTTTAGTTATATCTTTGCAAATGACGGGCTGATTCAGAATTAGAGACTTCTCAAGTTACCCTAAATTGAACTATTTAGGGAAATTATAGCTTAAAATATCCTAGGTAATCAAAAAGTTAACTGTGTTTAACTACCTCTGTAGAAAATATGTATGCCTCTTGTGTTACCTGCTCTTTTCCAGCTGTGGGCTGTGTTAATTTCCTATTAAGACAAATATAAACAGAAATAATAAAAAAAACCCACTAGTCAAATCAATTGCATGGCAATATACCAAATTTATTATAGATTATTATAGGTCTTTTAATCAGTACAAACTGCACCTTAAACTGTACGTGGCTTGCTAATGAGGGAAATATTCTATTATGGTAGTACAAGCATTTCAATAATCTTTCAGTGCAGTCAACTTTTTGCCAACATCAGGCCACAGAGATGAGTCAGATGGATAAAAATAGCCTTGATGTGTCCGGAAATAGCATTTTAATGTCTGAATAAACCCCACAGTGGATGCAGTACAGAACATGGCAAACTATGTTCCTTGAATGAATCTGTCGCTGATGCATCTTAGATTAAATATTAATGAGAGCTTAGTGCTTTCTGTTTCCATTTCTCTCTTAGGAAATTCTAAAAATTCTGACGATGACGGATGTTGTATAATCCAGTCATCCACTGGCTTTCTCTCATGGCCTTGCGAAAACTGGGACTTCCTCTTCTTTAGTGACTACATGTGTGGTTGTTATAAGCCAATGTCCTTTTTTATTAAAAGGTCATTATAAAGATCTTGAATTATGTCCACACTATGGTGTGCTCTATTTAAAATTGTTTTTTAATCCATACCCATAATGCATGGCCTGCTGTATGTCCTCCTGGTCTACAATAATGGAAAGAGTTCAAAATATAGAGAGACAAACAGAGAAAAGGGAGAATAAAAAGGAACCAGTGACAGTGACACAGAGATTGTGCATGCGTGTGTAAAACAAGGAGGAAGGAGGGGAACAGCAGGAAGGGATTGGAGGACAGAAATAGCTCAGCCAATCAGAAGGATGACTGGCAAATAACAGGTTCGGGGAGAAGAGAGGGAAGGGAATAGCACTGAGAGACAGAGCAGGACGAAGACAACAGCAGAGCAATTTGTACAGAACGGTAAAGAATGAGGATAGGTTAGACTCCTGAACACAGCCAGTGATGGGTAGACTATCAAGAGGCAAGAGTCCTGGATTCTATTATTTGCTGATGTCTGGAATAACAGGATCAGTCTTTGAGACAGTCATGCTCTGAAGGCCCTCAGCAGCAAGGCTGCACACAACAGCCAAGGCACACACAGAAGCACAGGGGCGGAGGCTGGGAAACAGGGCCTGAGGATTTAGACACTAATCAAAGACAGCATGAGAACATCCAAGAAGGGAAGCGTGGAAATGCCAGCTTTTGTCCGGCAGCTGGTGAAGGAGACAGAGAAACGGGTCACCTCGTTTTTTAAAGGGGGGCGGGGGGGAGGCGGGGGTGAGCCGGCTGAAGGTGAGGAGGCTGGAGAAGAGGAGGGGGTCATCCCTAGTCCTTACCTCGAACGCCCTGTGCTGGACAAGTATTTTGAAGAGGGCTGTGCCTCCTGGGGCCTCACCTATGCTCTGGGCAGCATGCAGGGCTGGAGGGCCCACATGGAGGACTTCCATAACTGCTTCCCCCAGCTGGGTGGAGAGCTCTCTCACTGGGGCTTCTTTGCAGTGTATGATGGTCATGCTGGCAGCACAGTGGCTGAACACTGCTCACGAAACCTGCTGGAGCACATACTAGGTACAGGTGAGATAAAAGCTCTCTTACAACCCATTAAATTGCTTCATTTCTTTCTGGCAGGGTGGATAATTATGAGGTAAGATGTTGAACCTGTCGTACGGCTTTTGATATTTATGACTCGTTGGGAGCATCAGCAGTATTTTAGAGTGCTTGCTATGCACGATTACAGTAAATTGCATCACTCTTAGCAAAGAAATGTTGCTTCATATGCTAACTGGCATGGATAAGCAACTCAGAATGTTCAAAAGCACACCACCAGCACAACTTTAATAATGTAAAATGCAGTTTAGCAATCTGATGTCAGTAAGAAAAAGCAGGCATTTTTATACAATGCAACTTACAATTGAGACAGGATACAGTTGAGCGGTTAAAGGTTAAAGGCCTTGTTCAAGGACCTAACAGTGACAGTTTGACAGCTTTAAACCATCTGATCAGTAGCTCAAAGTATTAACCACTGAGCCACCACTGCCTGTGTCAGTACATAGAGCCCACTCCCTAACCTTAACCTGTATAACTTTCATACACATAGAGTGAGGCAAATTTCTACAAACTTACAAGGATGCAACTTACAAGGATAGTCATGTTTGAATAGCCCGACTGTCACTTTCCTATTCTCTTTCACCTTCTAAATGATGGATAACAGATAGAACATATATCAGGTTTCTCATGGTCTTCAGTCATCACTTCAAGAGTTTGTGACATTAATGCTAATATTTATCTGATTTCTGTTATTGCATTAGTAAATGCATCCTGACTTCTTCTCACAGGTAAGATCCGGGCAGAGGAAGATGTGGAGCAGGTAACTGAAGGCATAAGGGAAGGCTTCTTCCTCATGGACAAACACCTCCATGCAATGGCCTGCCGTGAGGGTTGGGAGCGCGGTGGCACCACTGTGGTCTCCACTGTGATAACGCCACACCACATCTACTTTGCAAACTGCGGAGATTCACGGGCAGTTCTGTGCCGTGCCGGGCGTGTGGCCTTTTCGACAGAAGACCACAAGCCATTCAGCCCTGGAGAGAAGGAGCGCATTGAGAATGCTGGTGGCTCAGTCACTTTGCAGCGTGTTAATGGCTCCCTGGCTGTCTCCAGAGCTCTTGGCGACTTCAGCTACAAGTCGGTCGAGTGGCGCCCCGCTACTGAGCAGATGGTTTCTCCAGAGCCAGAGATCTCAGCCGTGGAGCGCTCACCGGCGGACGAGTTCATAGTTCTGGCATGTGATGGTGTTTGGGACACAGTCAGCAACGAGGAGCTCTGTGCATTTGTACGTAGCCGACTGCGAGTGTGTACAGACCTGCGAGACGTCTGCTCCCAGGTCATCGACCTTTGCCTCTATAAGGTAGGCCTGTACTTAATAAATAACAGTAGAAAGCAAACTGCTGAAAGTTCAACTATTAGACTTCATTTAAATCTATAATTGGATAACAGTTTCTCTCTCTAAATAATGTATGACTCCTACGAGGCTTCTGTTTCACACTTGAGAACTGCAAGGTGGCGTTTTGCTAATGGATGCATTTAGAAACCAGCAACACCAATGCTTCATATTTTGTTGGCATGACTGTATTTAGAGCACCACAGAAGTCTGAACACCCACACATACTCTTTCACAAGTCTACAATGTCTTAGTCTGACTTGAGCTGGATGATTATGTAAGAGAAAGGATGACCTACTGGCAGCGAGAGGCTTTAGAGGAGAGTCAGTAAGCTCTATTTTGTGATGACAGTACCACAGATTCAAAGCAAATCTCTAAGCCACAAATGGATGATCTACTTTTAGCCTCAGGGCAAAATTAGGACATTTAACGTAGCACAGAGTAGTGTCAGGACACACGGCCAACAGTGAGCCTCACAAGCTCTGCGTACAACCTGCATGTGAGTCATAGCATAATAAATTATCACAGAAGCTGTAACCTAGGGGCGTTCTTAGCCAAATGGTGTAATGATGTAATCATAATGTCAAACACTAAGCCCATATACTGGCAGACCTACTTTTCAGACTTTTCATGTATGTGTATACTTATTCCAAATTCTACACACATTTGTATAGAGTTTCTGTAAAAAGTATATAAATGGGATTGCAACACAAAAACATTATAAGGACATAAATGATAATTTTCACTGTCCATTTTATTAGGAACACCTGTACACCTGCATATTCATGCAGTTATATAATCAGTCAATCATGTAGCAGCAGCACAATGCAAAAAGCATGCCGATACGGGTCAAGAGCTTCAGTTAATGTTCACATCAAACATCAGAATGAAGAAAAAAATGTGATCGACTTTAATCATGGCATGGATGTTAGTACCAGAAGGGCTGGTTTGAGTATTTCAGAAACTGCTGGTCTCTTGGGATTTTCACACACAACAGTCTCTAGAGTTTACACAGAATGGTGTGAAAAAAAAAAAAACATCCTGTGTGCGGAGGATCTGCAGGCTGAAATACCTTGTTGATGAGAGAGATCAGAGAAGAATGACCAGACGGTGCTGAGCTGACAGGAAATCTATAGAAACTCAAGTAAGCATTTCAAACCTTGAGGTGGATGGGCTACGACAGCAGAAGACCACTTTTTCTTCATTCTGAAATTTGATGTGAACATTATCTGAAGCTCTTGACCTCTATCTGCATGATTTTTTTGCATTGCAATGTGGTCTTCTGCTGTTGTAGCCCATCCACTACGTTGTTGTAGGCCAATCCACCTCAGGGTTCGAGGTTTTGTGCATGCTGAGATGCTTTTCTGCTCACCACAGTTGTAAATAGTGATGATCTGAGTTACTATAGATTTCCTGTCAGCTCAAACCAGTCTAGCCATTTTCCCCTGATCTCTCTTATCAAGAAGGCATTTCCACCCACAGAACTGCTGTTTTTTTTTTGCACAATTCTGTGTAAACTCTAGAGACTGTTGTGTGTGAAAATCCCAGGAAATCAGCAGTTTCTGAAATACTCAAACCAGCCCATCTGGCACCAACAACCATACCACGATCAAAGTCACAGAGATCACACTTTTTCATTCTGATATTTGATGTGAACAGCATCTGAAGCTCTTGACTTGCACCTGCATGATTTTTTTGCGTTGCACTGCTGCCACATGATTGGCTGATTAGATAACTGCATTTGTGCACAATGTGCAGTTGTACATGTGTTCCTTATAAAGAGGATGGTGAGTGTATATGGATTGTATTCATGAAACATGGATTATAATTAGACGTGCAGAATTACAATTCATAATATTACATTTTATGGAATCAAACTGTTACATGGGTGACACAGTACAGTGAGTAGCATTGCCACCTCACAGCTCTAGGTTCCCCAGTCCGAGCCTGAGCTCAGGGTACTGTCAGCATGGATTTCTTCAGGGTTTCCTTCCATCATGCAAAAACATGCCAGTAGGTGGACTGACTATGGTAAATTACTCCAGGTGAAGGGCTAAAAACTTTGGGCTTACTTCCTCCATAGTATAACTTCTTCTCTTCCATTGCTCCCCAGGGAAGTCTTGACAATATCAGCATCATAGTGGTGTGTTTCCCTGGCGCCCCCCAGCTTTCTCCCGAGGCACTGCACCAGGAGGCAGAGTTAGAGGACTACTTGGAGTCAAAAGTTGCTGGTGTGTAATAACGTCTATGTAATTACACTTAGAGACCCTTTCTTTGTTCAGACTGTTTAGATATTTCATCACTGTTACCCCCTTTTCCTCTATTTTTTTTATAAGTATCTTTGTATTGTTTTTCACAAAGACAGACATAAAATGCTGCCTTTGCTTTACCTAGTCTGGCCATGGCACATACTAAAATAACAATATTTAAAAAACAAGCCAAACTGTAAATCACTGTAAATTTGTCTCTAATATTTGTTATTATTTGTTACATCTAAAATCAGCCCTCTCACAATTTAGCCTCTGTAGAGACCAAAAGTTTGCGTCTACTACCTGTTTTTTATTTCAGTAGTTATGCAAAACCTTGACAGTTTTGTCCAGTGATATTTCTCAGACAAGATTCCAGCCTTCTGTAGTAATAGTAGTAAAAAAAATTCAAAATAAAAAAAAAATAATAAATTTTATAAATTTAAAAAATGTATGGATTTTGTTTTATTTCAATATCTACAAAAAAATCAACAAGGAAAGAAAATTACAAGAAGTCAGATTTAATGTCAAATTCAATAGTTGTTATAGTGAGTAACAATGAAATTATTAAAGTACTGACACCTGATAGATAGATAGATAGATAGATAGATAGATAGATAGATGACATCTATAATAATTAATTATGCACACTACAGTTACTCCATGGATTCTTCTTCTAGACAGACAGACAGACACAAAGACAGATAGAGACAGCCAGACTTCTTTTTTACAGCAGCCACGCAAAACACAGTACTAAATAAGAGCAATAAAATCCAAAGTAGGAAGAAAATAAAAATAAGTATAGATATAAAATGTTAAACATACAGTAAATATACAGGACTAGCATGTGGATTATTAGCTCCAAGCACTAAATGTTCCATATACTGCACAAATGTGCATCGTGAGATATTCACAACCTGTATACTGTTAATATATCATGGTATCAATATCTAGTTCTAACTGCCATCACTGAAGGCTGATGAATTGCATGAATTCCTTCTGGACAGAAATCTTCGAGGAACTGAGTGGAAGAGGAGACGAGCCTGATCTCTTGTCAGTTCTTACTGTTCTGGCTTCAGCGGAGATCCCTGGGCTACCACCAGGGGGTGGCCTCCAGAGCAAGTAAGGCCCTTTGTCTTCCCTCAAAATGTAATCAAAACGTGTTTGCTGTCTGACGTTGCTTCTTTAATTTTCTTAGAAGGAGCTATGAAGTTAATGTGACTCACAAGTAATAGAAGTCCAAACCACACCAGTTATTCAGTGATGCCACATAGAGATGCCACATGTGGTTCAGGACACAGAGGATTTATTCTGAACTGAACTCCACTGTGTAGTAGCACAGAAGTAGTCTTTTTTTTTTTTTTTTCGACCAGAAATTCAAATAAGTAGTCGTAAACAGCCATTGTAAAGCTGTTTTATTTGTGCAGCAAAGATTGCACCACTCCACACTCCAATTAACATAAATGACATTTCCAGCTTCAGTGCTTTTTAGGCTACACTGGTAATGATGAAAGTAAATAAATCAGTGAAAAAAAATGCAAATTAATAAATGTATAAATAGTAAATAGTAATTATTTGTCATGTTACACTATTAGGTGATGTACCAATTTAAAATGCACTCATGTGGATGAGCTGGCAGTTCAGCTGAAATCACAGCAGAGCGGCAAGGAAACACCTTACAGCAGAATGATGATAAAATCCTAGCTTAATGATGGATGGAGGCTGCGATATCTACTGCAGCTTCCAGGAGAACTTAATGCCATGTTCAAATAGACCTCAACAGAGTCTGAAAACTGATCTGGATCAGTCTCTTTGAGTTGGCATGCAACACCACTCTGACACTAAACTAGCTGAGTGGGATTTCACGCTCCCTCACACACCTCTTCACTTTATGCCAAGGGATATCAAAGTGTTAAAGGTCCATTAAAGCAAAAGTAGTCTTGCTTTGGGCAAATATTTTCAGACTAACTAGTAAAGTACATTTAACTGCTTTCTTTACCACCTGATTCACTGTTGTTGTTTTTTTTCCCTCTGCCCAACTAGTCGATATCCACACTAGAAAATGCTTTTCTAGTCTAGCCTAGTCAGCCCAGTTAGCACAGGTTTGTATCGCTCTGCCTCCCAGGCTCCATCTCTCAAATATAATTCAACTTAAAACAAGTAATAGTTAATTCCAGTTATAATTAGTTTCAGTTAAACCTTACATCTGTAAACATGGACTGTCAGTGCTGTTTTACAAATGAATATAAGTAACTCTATGATGTTGTTTAAAGCAATTTATGTGTTTATGGAAAAGGTTTTGGCTCATTACTTTCGACTATTCATTACTTGTTAGCAACACTAGCATTGTAGCTACTGTATAAAACTAAAGAAGCAAACTTCAGACATCCAACATGTCTGGGCTGATTGACTAACTTCATCTGGCATAACATTATTTATTTTTTTTGCTGAACTATTAAAAAATAATGACAGTATGCATTCAGCTTCAACTATTCTGATTGCTATTCTTTTCAAGTGTAGAAGCTCAAATTATAGATTAATAATAAAAAAAATTTTCTTGTGCACTTTATGACATTTTGCCTAACTGATATCTTACATATTGAATTTTGCAGACGAAACTGTATCATCTCTGCTTACTATCAGCAAAAGGAGGCCCGTAAAGCTAGATTAGCCCAGGTAATATTTTCTGTATTTTAACATTTCAAAATCAAACATGGAAAAACATATTCATAAAATTATTATATAATTCAATCCTATTTCTAGACATTTTTACTAACATATTGTCTGAATTTATTCCATTTCAAACTTCAAATGAGTAAATATGTATAGAAACATGTTAATATGTCAATGTTAATATTAATATTGTTAATAATTATATATATATATATATATATATATATATATATATATATATATATATATATATATATATATATATATATATATATAAAGAAATATTATGATTAAAAAGAATATTATATAAATTCTCCTATTAAGATAGCAATTGTTGCATTGAATTCTTTATTGCAGTCAACCATATTAAGAATTTATGTGCAAATACTATGTGCTTTGTGCTCACATAATTAATAACCATATCATCATTTATATTTTCAGGAACTTGGTTCTGCAGATTCAACTTAGACTCATCTCCTAAACCCTTACTATAGATGGACTGACACCTATTCGTTGTGTCGTCTGAAAAAATCTTTCTATTATGAGTAAGAAATGGTTTTATCTGATTGCAGTCAACAACCTTTGCATTGCTTTCTTATTTTTGGGGGTGGGGGAATCTCTCAGTTAGAGGTAGCTAGAAGGATTATTCCAAACCACTCACTTCTCATGATAACTAATGAATGTAATGTATATGTACTTAGGTTTCTGACATATTTCCAGGATGATTTCCTATATATGATAAATATATTCAATGTAAAAATGGCAACACTCAGGTAATTTGTAAAAACTTTAAAACAAAGACTTTTGGAGTTTTAAAGAAATATACTGATGTTAAATTGAGTTTTTTGTAGCATTGAGTCTCACTGAGCTGGTCAGAATGACAACGTGATGTTCCTGATTAGCCATGTTCTGCATGTGAACGCTGTACAAATATCAGATGCAGCCACATACAGTGAGTTCTGTGAGATTTCCGAACATACAGACCCACATCACAGACACTCATGAAGATCTTCAAATGTCTTTTCCTATAATTTGATCTGATGTTTGCATGATCTATATTGTACTGCCTTACTGACCACTTATAATACCAATTAGATGGACAGCGTTAATATTATTAATACATTTCCTAGTGTCTATTCAACTAATTTAATTCATTACTGTATAATGTTATGTGAAATGACCTTTGTGCATATTTTACACATCTTGTATATGGACAACGTTTGTGGTAATGTAAAGGTCAAATCCTCAAAAATAAAGGAATAAAACACAACATCTGGTTAATAAAATGTGGGTTTATTTGTAGCAGCCACGACCTTATATATTATGAAGTATCATCTCAGTCTCCATGTGTAAAGTTTAACAAGTGAAATAGCTGTTTTCTAAACTTTTTAGATGCATCTAGCCATTAACTTGTTTATATATCATTTTAAAGAGCAGTATGTAACTTTTAAGGGTTCAGGGATTTAGTGACCTCTCTAATAGTAATGTGTTATTTCAAGCCATTCATGGTGGAACATTTTGTAATGTCAGTTGTGCTATGCGTTGCGAGTCGATACACATTACAAAATTTTGTACTTAATGTTGTTACGTAATGAGCAAGGTTGTGGTGTCAATCTGCAATGAGTTTAAAAAAAAGCTAAATCCGACCCAACATTTCCAGTGTTGAATTAATATTTTACGCCTTCCAGAGCAACTCACAGCAGCATAACAACGTCATTCTTCAGAAAATTATTTCTTAAATACGTCAATAATGCGACTTCATTTTCAATAGTGTAGTAAAAGTTACATATCGCAACTTTAAGTTATAATTTATTCATTCATTTTACAAAAGAAATTCATTCTACTGTCCAGCAGTACCCAAAGCAGTATCATCCGCCTTTCCCAAGAGCACAGTAAAGTGTTAGTCACATGTAGCATCCTGGAACCTTTGGTTTTCAGCCCAGTCATCAACCAGGACTATCCAGTCAGTCCTCGGTTCACACTGCCGAAGTTTGGCTTTTGCCTCTCTTAGCAAGCCATTTGGATTCCAGTAGAGCAATGTTCTGTATAAATGTATCTTCACACTGTGAGTGGTACACAGTTATCCCAGGGTTTCTCAATTCCAGTCATGAGGACCCACTATTCTGCACAGCTCAAAGATTTCCTGGCTCAGAACGCACCTGATCCTACTCAAAACATGACAGGGTGTGCTGTTAGAGGAAAATAATCAGCAATGGAGTAGTGTGATGCGAAGCAACACGAGTTTACTGTTACCACTCCAAAGTTGATTATATTCTGATAACACCAAATTGTGTCATGTTTTATTCCTCTTTTTTCAAGGCTACTTTGTTTATATTAATTTAAGAATGACACCTCATACTTTTTATACATTTATAGTTACATATAATGATGTTCAACATCTGTGAAACCATGTTACCACTTGTGCTTTAGCAGCTGTAAATAGTTATTCCCTCACCAGCTTTTCATTTTTAAGCACATCTTGTCCTGTTACTGAGAAACCACAAAGTATACACTCCTCTGTCCTGAAGACTTTCCTGTATCTGAAAACTTTACAAGACTGAAAGATACACTTTTACCTCTGACTGTTACAAAGCTCTGACACTGGCGACGCCTTCCATAAATGTTAAATAAACTTCTCCTTACAGAAAACTTCACCACATCAACAATTACACACATTATACAAGTCCCTGTGTAAGCTGTTACCACAGAAATAATAATGTACTAGAACGAGTACATTAATATAAAGCTGTCAGAACTGCTGTTACAGAAAATAGTTTTGAGAATTCAACAGTGCTGTGGTAAAAACCCTTTATAACATAATCAACCAATCGGCATTATCAAGCCGTGGGATGCTGGAGGTTAATTTAGGGCCTTATATTTGCACAGTTGAAGAAGACCTGCATGTACTTAATCAAATCTTGGCATTTTAATGGAAGCTGTTGAAGAAGATGTAAAAGATGGTACTAATACTGCATCTTAGTTATTTATTATGAGATAAAGGCTCACTGGTCACTTATAGACTATCATTATTATAAAGTGTGGGTTAGTGGAACAGAGTTGTGATCACTAGTCCATCTAAACTTTTAGCTCCGAGGGGGCACCAGCATGTAACTCCTCAGCTGTTGAAGAAGATATAGAAGATGGTACTAATACTGCATCTTAGTTTATTATGAGATAAAGCGTTGCTGTTCACTTATAGACTATCATTATTATAAAGTGTGTGTTAGTGGGACAGAGTTGTGATCACTAGTCCATCTAAACTTTTAGCCTCGAGGGGGCACCAGCGTGTAACTGCTCAGCTTACACTCCTGAATACGTCATGAGAATACTCTGTGTTTGGTAACATCATCCTGTTGATGCTGTTTTAACAATAGGGCCACCAGTGTTCCTCAGAGTGAAACAACAAACAAGTAAGGGAAGATGTGGAAGCGGCACACAGGCTACGGAAGAAATACGGCATGCAAAATGCCCATGAATCAGTTTTCTGCCTTTGAAAGTGTTCATTCTGCAGATATATGGTACTAGTAGTAAATGAGAATCTATTTACAACATAGTACAACATAATATCTACAATATCTGCATGTTTTACATTCTGTCTCTAGATATAGTACAGCTCTATGTACATTTTTATCTTAGACATATAAAGTGTCTTTAAAAGATTCTTTTCTGAGAATGACACGACGGCGGCTGCACAGCTCTCGTAAATCAGTCTGTATTCCTGAAGGGTTGCTGAAGGAGCTCTCCAGAGGCCCAGTCTGATTGCTCACAGTATAAACCAATCACTTCAGCTGTCCAAAGTGACTCTCGGATGAGCTGATACAATTGCAACGCTTCAGTCTTTAACATTTCCACTTGGATCAGATGTGAAACTTTGATATGAGTCTTTTTTAAGTAGAGGAAAATTGTTCATGCATAAACCAACATCATGATCACGTAACACTGTGTGTGTCTGTGACGTGTTATAAATGAACTACTTACCTAATTAGGCAGTGTTTCTAACTTAGACATTATCCAGACTTTAACACACATCCCAAAATCTGGACTTCGAATAATTTGATCACACCATCAGACTCATCCGTATATATATAAAAAATCTGTATATATTAAAAATCACAATAATGTAATGTTTCTGTCACACAAAATGTAGTCAGTTAGTCATGTTCTGATTTTTAGTTTTGCACAGGAGCTACATGTAGGTAACAAGTAATACAAATCTTTCCCACCCATTTATTTCTATAAATTCATGCCTATATATTCACATGCAGCTAGGGATAATCCACACACCCCCTCAGCACAGATTTATTTCATGAATATTTATTGTGTCTAATTACTGATTATTTATTGTCTCTAATAACTAATGTCTGCAATAATATTGTGTCTAATTACTGCAGCTACAGAGCTTTTTATTTCTAAACTTTCCATAAAAAGAAGGTTCAAGTTTACATTACTTATAGCCCTAATTGCATTGGAGTTATGGAGGTTTGGATTAAACACAATAAATTCACATGATCAGTGAAACGCCCTAATAACTATAAGAAGTCAATAATAAATATAATAACTTTGATAATGGTAGGTTGTGATTTCTACCATGTAACTAAATTAAAAAAAAAAAAAAAAGATCCCCTGGCTGTGCTTTATGGACTCCTTCACTTTGAGGATCACTTCTTTAAATAACGTCATTAAGTTAGGCAAAGTCATTTTTAAACAAACTATTTTGGAAAATATCAGCTATAGTCTGTATTAACCCATTTACATTCAAAGCAGAACTATTATAATCTATGTCATTTCCAGTTTTCTGGTACAATTCCACTTTCAAACTTCGGGAGTTGGGTCCAGGCAAGTGGAATGATGCCAAACTGAGGTTAGGAAAAGTTTCAGTTTGTGTTTGGCTACACGGCAAAGTCCCACTGTGTCCTAAAGCACCTCAGCAAGTCTGTGTGGCATCACTGAAGAACTGGATGTGGATTGAGGATATTTACACCAGAGGTTTTAGGTGAGAAAGACATCCTTTCTGTATCTGCTACATTAGCCTAGCTCCAGTGCAAGACTAAAGAAATAAAATTCAAATTCCAAACATATCTTGGATGATTGGTGTGAGGGGAATAAATGCTAACAAACAGTAAGTAGCTGGTTTTCCACAAACACTTTTAACAGAGTAAATCTTGACTGAATAATGTAATCAGGAACAAGTCCGGTTTTACTGCAGACTTGTTTCATTTTTATTGACAATTTCTAAATTCAATTTCCCCACTAAACCACTCCTCTAACCTCTAGCAGTTTTTAAACGTTTCTCTTTCCTATTCTGCTCATTTTAGAAAATACACTGGATGATGCTAGACGCTATGATCCACTATGACTACCTGTCGACACTCGTCTCTTGTAGGCGGTTATTCATAATGGCGAAGGCTCCCACTCCAACAGAAAAGCCGTTCTGCCGAACATGGCTCTGTCTTGGGTTTCCGTGGGCGGTCTCTGAGAGCTGCTTCTGCAGAATGGCCAGAGAAACCTTGTTGGCCATAAAGTCATTGACAGAGATCATTTCTCCTGAGAGTCTGTGCCCTGTGAGATAACCTCCATCTGGCCCCAGGCCAGGATCAGTCTCACTATCACACACTGTTTCCACTGATGCATTAGTGAAGCGCTGCTTCCGCGCAGCCTCGTTGGCGGGGGCTGGGTGTACAGCATTGCGCTTCTGTGCCCTCTGCCGAGGGTTTCCGGTTATGGGGTGCTGGCTGCGCCGCTGGCTGGGGAGGCAGCAACAGCAGCATGCTGAGCCTTGCCTTCTGTAGGTACGTCCTCGGCAGGGACACTGCAACCTGCTGCAGTCCAGCTTCGCCAGGATCCAGTTTAGGGTCTGCTTTATGATGATGGAAATGACATTAAAAAGTGAGTAGATGCAGCAGACACCCATGAGGATAAAAAGACAGTTCCCTAATCGGTAAGCCTCCTGCACCTTGTAGCTCTCCCTCTGGCTACTCACTAAGTCTCCAAAGCCAATGGTGCTGAAGGCCACGAAGCAGAAATAGAGTGAGTCAAAGTAATCCCAGTCTTCCATAGAGGAGTACAGTGCTGAGGCGCAGCAGGCAATCAGCAGCGCCGCAACCCCCAGGATGAGCATCACGTAGTAGACGGAGGGCTTCCAGCCTTCCAGGCTGTCATCCTCGCTATGAGCCTCCTCTCCTCCCACACCGGCACGCCTCAGCTGCCTCTCGTGACACCAGCGCATGATGTACGCCAACATGGTGATGATGCGCTCCAGGAAGAGGTTGAAAAACAGGATGGTCGCTGCACAACCAATGAGTCCATAGAATATCAAAAACACTTTGCCGCCTATCGTCACAGGTGTGGTCATTCCAAAACCTGCAAATAAGCAATGGATCAGCATAACGGATCTATATGGCTTTTTAAAGTGGTGATGTGTTAATTTGTAGCACTCTCTGCTGCTTATAAGGGGAACTTCAAGTGCACTGAATAACAACATTTTAATAAGTCTCAGCTCCACCATCAGCCAACCAACCTCACTCCTCTGTCAAAATCTTATATGGCTTATTAGTTGCCTTTTAAGGAAAAGAGGTGGAGCAAAGTTAATTTCGGGGCAGAAAGAATGTAAACAGAAGCCTGAAATGAAGAAACTCCCCAGATCCACTGCATACTAATATTGCAAATACTGCATTTTTTCTAAGGTCTGCTTAAAATTACAATATAATTACAATGTATGAAGGGTATATGAAGATTTAAAGTGTCTAACCACACCTTAAAATATCCAACTGTTCAGCCCGGTCTTGGTGTTAATGTCACTGGGAAAAGGACTTAAAATATAAAAAATGAATGGGCATTAATGGTGTGAGACTCAAAACAAAACTGACCTATTGTGGAAACCACGGTACCGACAAAGTAGAAAGCCCCGGAGAAGTCCCAGCGAGGTCTCAGAGCGTCCACACGGATGCCTGTGACGAAGGCCTCCTCATAGTGCCTCAGCAAAGCCTGCAGGCTCTCCACACTCAGCCTGTGCTGCCGGGTGAAGTTAGCCAGCTGTTCCTCCCAGCGCTGGTGCGCCCGCAGCTCGGATGGACGCTCGAGGGCAGAGAAAACCAGCGCCCCACAGAGCAGGTACAGCAGGATGAGCGCCGCCAAAAGGCCAAAGCGAGCATTGTCCTCATTCAAGTGCAGTGGGAAGCAACAGCTGCTGCTGACATCCGGCCTGCGAGGCATGACTTAAGCACCAGCAGGAAATGACACGGCCAAGCAAGCACACACAGCCACAAAGCCAGCATACATATGCACACGCACACATGTAAAAGACACACAAGAGCCTCGTCTACATGAATGAGCTGAAAATAAGGATGGCCTAAGAGGGTCTCTTCAGTCTGTACTCCTCCTCTTCAGTGAGGCAGAATATGATCAGTTCCTGAGGCTTCACGAGACGCCGTTCTGCAAAGTGTGGAACACTAAGCTGCAGACCAAATCCTGATCGCTATCTCCTGCCATGGCCGTGTCCAGTTTTGATACATTCCACTTTAGGAAGCAGTAGTGGGTTCCTGATGAACCGACCACCTCCTGCTCCATCATCTCTGCAAGAAAAAACATCAATGACTGAGATCTCCTATGTAGTGACGTCATGTAGCAATGAAGAAGGACAGGATTGGTTTTCACTTTTTTTTTTTTTTTTCATTTAAGATCCTGATAAGTAGAATAATAATGTAGGATATTGTTCTACACTTGTACCCATGACAAAAATCATATGTCTTGAACTATGTGCATATAAAAATAGTGTATACATATATTATAATAAGGAGTAGTAACTGAAAGTGTGAATAACTTCTATAATTGTAGTCAATAAATAAAAATTTGTTTTAATTATAAACTTTCCAGGCTGCATCATCGTTTTTAAAGAGGAAAAGCAACATATTGCACCTACCTGATCACCTTTATTGTCAGACTGTGAGGAGTTTGGCAGGAAAAATCATCCTGACTGCAATCCGTGCATTTCAGCTGGCAGTTTTAAAAGAACAGTATATTTTTTCTGCTTCAGTATCAGTGTACGTGAGTCGTGACAGCTCTGTAGCTTGTCAGTAAAAGCGACTGAAGTGGAGGACAGCGGCACAAGTGCGCTCCAAGGCAGGGTTGCCAGGTAGGTTCGCTGTTTTCAGACTCATAGTTTTAATAACCTCGAAAAGGGTTTGGCTAAAATTAAATGTTTTATCTGCGTGCCTTTTCATAACAAGATCAAAAATCCATTTTTGCTTAAATGATTCACTTGATTTACTTGCAGAATCCATCATGAAAGCCACATAGAAATGTTGTTTATTTATTAACTTATTTATTTATTTATTTATTTATTTACTGTTTATTTTTCATTCTCGCTGAAATCATTATAAAGTGTCCGAAGTGATCTGTACCTGCCTGGACAAAACACTTTCTCACCCGCAACCCAATCATAATCAGCACAAACATGAACAAAATCAATCTGGCAACCCGGCTCAAGTGAGCGGCAGGGGGAGAGACAGGGGTCGGGGTGAGGGGGGGCTTTACTGCAACTGGAAAAGGTTTTAGCATCCACCCTATTATATTCAAAATTCAATAGTTTATTATCATCTCCTTGGACAGCTAAATTACAGTACTGCTCCAACCAACGGCATATGAACATACACTATATGGACAAAGGTATGTGGACACCTGACCAATCACACCCATATGTGCTTGTTGAACATCTCGTTCCAGATTTAGTCCCCCTTTGCTGATATAACCTCCACTCTTCTGGGAAGGCTTTCCACTAGATTTTGGAGTGTGGCTGTGGGGATTTTTTTTCTCATTCAGCCACAAGAGCAGTAGTGAGGTCAGGCACTGATGTTGGGGTGAGAAGAACTGGTGTGCAGTCAGTGTTCCAGTTCATCACAAAAGTGATCATTGTGGTTGAGGTCAGGGCTTTGTGCAGGCTATGCGAGTTCTTCCACACCAACCTTCGCATATATACCATGACTTTATGGTCCTCACTTTGTGCACAGGGGCATGGTCATGCTTGAACAGATTCATGCCTCTTAGTTCCAGTGAAGGGAAATCTTAATTCTACAGCATACAGTGACATTCTAGACAATTGTGTGCATCAAACTTTGTTACAACAATTTGGTGAAGACCTACTGGATATGATCATCAGGTGTCTACATACTTCTGGCCATATAGTGTATGTAAGATAAAAAAAAAAAAAAAAAAGAAAGAAAAAAAGAGTATATTGAAAATACAAAAATAGAATATATGTATACGTATACCCAAAAAAAAAAAAAAAAAATGAGTTACTTCTTTCACACTTATATCCCAGTGCTGTTGAATTCTCCAGTCAGAAGGTTGATTCATTTTCTATAAGAGCACCACTGACAATAATCCAGGTGTAATTCAAATTATATTAATGCAATATTAATGCACTTGTTCTAGCCTAATAAATGATCATTTCTCATTCATACAGACTAGTATGGCTGATGATCAACATAAACCAAGGCTGATAATAAACAGATTAATAAAGTGTTGTTAAAGAAAAAAGGTATAATTTCTGGTACAGAAAAAAGCCTTCAGCACAGAGGAGTTTACACTCTGTAGTTTCTCTGTAACATAGCAAACAGCATTTTATTCTGTTTTATTAAATAGAAAAGAGAGAAAGAGAGTGGCTGTTGAGGGAACGACTGTTTATAGCTGCTGTAATGGAACACAACAATGTAACAGTCCAGCCCAAAGTGTGTTATTCCTTATTCATAATTCACACACCTTCACATGCATGCAGTCACACAGTGAGAGACTACTCTGTAATCCTATTGTTATTGTAGATTAAACACTAAAAGGGATCTTTTGAGAACCTTTTCCTCCATTTTCAGTCCTGTGTTCTTTAAGGGCTCTTAAAGGGTTTGTACATTCATAAGAAAATGAAAGTACACCCTCCTTCAATTCTATGTTATTTATTTATCAGAGCCTTAATAACAATTGTGCGATCCTCTCTGAATTCTATAAACAAATAAATGATAACCTCAGGTGACAACAAAATAACACAACAGATTTCAGTATGTAGTCATTTTCCCCCAAAAGTAATATAAGTACACCCTTCCTACTTCCACAATCATTAAGAGAGTAATTAGCAGTTACTAATGAAATGCACAAGATTAGTTTGTCATCAGGAAGCGTGACTAAATCTATAAAAGCAGAACTTTGGCAGTTTGGTGTTCTGGAGCACTCAGGTGTGTGTCTACATCATGCCAAGAAGAAAGGACATCAGTCATGACCTCCGAGAAACAATTGTTGCTGCTCATCAATCTGGAGAGGGTTATAAAGCAATCTCCATGCAACTTGAAATTCACCATTCTACAGTGAGAAGGATTGTTTACAAATGGAGAGCCTTCAAGACAGTTGCCAATCTTCCCAGGAGTGGGTGTCCCAAATCAAATTCAGCCCAGGGTCAGATCGTTTAATGCCCAGAGATATTAAGAAAAACCCAAGAGCTACATCATGTGACTGTAAACATTAAATGTTTATGCATGACAGCACAATCAGAAAAAGACTGAACATGGATGATAACTAAATGACTAATGTGATAACTAAAATGGTTCTGCTTGGTACCTTTCCAATAGTGAAAAACTGTTGTAGGCTCTGTTCTTTAGGGGTCTTTTGGGATTAGGTCATGTTAAGGACCAGTCATGTTTCAGGAACCTTTAACGTTCCTGCTGGAATGTTAAAAAATAAATAAATAAATAAATAAAAGAATGCTTAAATGGTCTTCTGGAGACCTTTATTTTCATTCATGTGCAGTTGCAATATACAATCTTAGAAAATTCTGAACTCTTAAGTGTTCTTCTACTAAAGACTTATCACAAAGGGTTCCAAGACACAAGACAAGAACCCTCAATTATCCAACAAATCTTTAAAGGACCCTTGAAGAACCATTTTTATCTAAGAGTGTATGTAAAAAAAATTGATTTTGAGTGAGGTAGACTTGCATTACATGTTTATCATGAAGGGTTAAAAGTAAAACCCCTCCAATCTAAGAACCATTGAAGAACACTTTTTTCTTCTAAAATATGAAGGTTCCATTACAAATCTGTAGGGCTTCTTATTGAAATAAGGTTTTAAGATTCTTTGCAACAAGGTGGAAACTCTGGCATTCTGATGATAACATTCTCTATCAAACGCCAAAAACTTTTTAATTTCTCTGCAAACCCCATGACTTCACCTCAATTGCAGAATTGTGGAGAAGACTATTAGATATTGCTTTGTTGTGTCTCTCTCAGTACACTGACACGAAGACATTGCTTTGTTTGACGTTTCGGGGCTGAGAAAAACCCAAACCGGTGCTGAGGGACTGCTGTTGCACGTCTATTGTGGTCAGACAGTAGACTGGCGGGGTCTGCTCCGCTTTGTTCTCTCTGACCAGTCACACGTTGCCTTTCATCTTGAGCGCCAGCAGCTCATAAGATACTATCCATCATTAGAGAACTGTCCGTTGCCTGTAAGTGCCCAGGTGCAGCTGAGACACTATATCAAAGAGTTTACTATTCTAAGCTTGTTCTTTCTATCTTGCAGGGCGTACTTATTTTATAACACCTTGCTATTACTGTCAAGCTGCAGACACATTTCCAATCACTGGAAAAGCACTGTGGCTAATCAGCTGCTCGGGCCGAGCGCTCGACACTGCCTTTAAAGTCATCAAGGGATCTGAGATGTGAATCTGCATAATGGGATTCATTGCAGGTGCTGTTTGATGAATACAATGATGAAGCAAAGCTTATTACAGACTCTCCCTGCTTCTTATTTCTCTCCCTTCCTACACAACCTGTTTTTTCCTGTCCTCTTATATACATCTTATATATGCGTGAAATTGGCCAAAAATCAAATGTACACAATTTCCAACTTGCTCCATAATCTATTTGATGTCTGCTGGTTACTTCTTTAGTTTTGCACTGCAGCTGTGAAACTACTCCAGTTAACAAGTAATGTCACCCAAATTATTGCGTATCAGTGTGCTGTTATAGGAAAATAATCAGCAACGTGGTGTCGACACAAAGTGAGGTTGCTGGTACCCCCTGAGGTTGATTACTTCTTATAATATCATGCCTGCAAGTGTTTTATTACTCTTAAACCACAGCAAATGTTTGCTACATTTAATATTGCGGAACATCCGCAAAACAAGCTAGCTATTGTTATCTATACGTTGCAAGCTACTTGTTAAGCTATAAACAACCGTTCCCTCACTAGCCTCTGTTTCATCTCTCTTGAAGTTTATAAGACATAAAAAAGCTTGCTTGCATGTTAGCAAGAAACTGGAAAGCATAAACTCTTTCCCAGAGGAGAAAATTTAAGGTTATGGCTTTACCTCTGACTGTTACAAAACTCTGACTTTGGAGACTCCTTCCATAACTTATTACAGAAAACTTCACCATATCAAAAATTATACAATTCTGTTCAATAAGTAACACCTTTTTATGTTTATTAAGCTTAAATCCTATGGTGCATCCTACATACAAGTCCCTGTTAATGAGCAGTTACTATAGAAACAATAACACATTAGAACGAGCACATTAATATAAACCTGCGATTTGCAGCTGCACTGTTGTCAGAATTGCTGTTATAGAACACTGACCAATAAAAATCCAGAATTCAAAAGTACTGTCGTATAATTTTAATATAAATATCCATAATTAATCTTTTAAGTAAAATAAATTGTGAAAAGCCATGCAAGTACATAGAAAGTAAGCTTTAAGTGCAAGTAACATTACAACAGACTTTATTCAGTTCACTGTTTGTGTGAATGTGTGTGTAAATGTAGCAATTATATTATCAAGCCTAAACCAATGAAGTGATTAAAAATGACATTCAAGTAGAAATCTTAATTCATACATAAAAAAATACATAAATCATATAAAGTTAGTAAAATCGTGTAAAAATGTCAAATCTAACAAGCGTAAGGCAGGATGAGGAGGAGAGACAGATGTTACAGTGTCTCTGCGTTCAGAGGAGAGGTGAGGAGTCTAAAGCCTGCACTCTAGAGGCGAACAGACGCACGTTCTTCTCCACCTCAGCGTTCAGCTCCCGCTCTGAGGCTCTAGGGTTCCTCCTTACAAAATCCACCACACTCTGGATGCATTCATTCTGTCAAGACATGATTAAAAGTCAACATCGCTCCATATCTGCTACTGATGATAATGATCTGGGGAAATGGTTTTCCAGGCTTTATAAAATTTCATTTTTTACTGATTAAACCTTTTTGGTGGAATTAACTTGAGTGCACATTTGAGTGTGAAAATTGTCACAGCAGCTTTTCAGAAAATCTCACTGGAGTTAGCAAGTGGGGCAAGTGACAGGCAAGTGTTATTGAGTCGTAAATTATAAGAGCCAATTAAGTTCCAATATGCAAATGTAGGTCATTACCAAAAGTGGGCGGGGCACATTGTTTGGGAGCATTTAAAAATTGCATATATTTATAGAACCTGGATTTCTTAATGAGGGTTAAAATGTCAGCATTTTTGTGCCTTTTTCTGTTAAATAACAGCTTTTTTATGGCCCTGCCCCATCAAACAATGTAAAATTATTTATAGAAAGTAATTTTAAAAAATATCATGCACTCATTTTTCCATTGAATTATATTAAATGAAATTAGCACCAATCTGATACTGAGTATTGTTATCATGCCAATACTGACCTGAAACACTAGATAAATATTGGATGAAATTTTTCCATCTAATCCACTGGTGTATTTTTGTATTGTGATTTTCACTGACACAACAAGTGTATTTGAACAGATACAAAACACGCTATCACGTCTGTGGTGCTTCCCATAACAAGGCAGTATGGATTGTTAGCCAATATTCAGAGCTGTGCTCTCAGTATTGTATATTGTATGTATATATATATATATATATATATAAAAACAGCATTGGGGTATCCATGCTTATCCATACTTATAATATTATATACTACTGTTCTTAATCAGGTGGCACAGTGATACAGAGGGTAGCCCCAATTACACAGGTTGATCCCCAATTCGTTCCGGAGCTCGGATTACCATCTGTGTGGAGTTTCACATGTTCCCCCTGTGTTTCTCTGGATTTCTTCTGGGTTCTCCAGGTTGCTCTCACCTCCAAAAACATGCCAGTATGAGGACACGTGTGTGAACGTGTGTGAACGTGTGCGAATGTGTGTGAATGTGTGTGAATGTGTGTGAATGTGTGCACATGGCGCTCTGTGTGTATTCCCACCTCACCCCCAGTGTTCCCTGGACAGACTCTGGATCCACCACGACCCTGACCAGGATAAAGCGCTTACTGAAGATGAACGAATGAATAAATGTTCTTAATCTTCAGATAATATAAACTGCAATAATAATGGGATTGACAGAAACACCTCACCCTGTAAGCATCCACTTTTCCTTGACCTGATAATCTATTAAGGACTTCTCGGGCCACCTGCATGCCAGTTACAGCTGTGAGGAACTGTTTACACTCCACACTGTCAGTCTTCAGCCAGCCAAGCAGAGCTAACTGAATTTAACACACAATGCACAGATTTACAGTTAAGAAGCCAGTATTATCACAAGCATGGCATTCTCATGCTGGCAGACTAGCAGCATTACATGAGAATGTTTAATGTTTGTAACTACATGATGATTATTATAGGATATGTAGTAATGCCCATAGATTTAGAGTTAATAATGTACAGATGGGGTCATAAGTTTACATATGCCTTGCAGAATCTGCAAAATGTTAATAATTTAAAAAAAAAAAAAAAAGAGGTATCATAAAAATTGCATTTTGTTTATTTAGTACTGCCCTGAATAAGCTTTTTCTCATTAGAGATATTTACATACATTTAGATATTTACATATTATTGTGTCCACAAGACACAATAATAACTGAATTTACACAAATGACCCAGTTTAAAAGTTTACATACGCTTAATTCTTAATTAATTCTTAATACTGTGTGTTGTTATCTGGATGGTCAATGACTTTTTTTTATTTTTTGTGATAGCCGTTCATTGAGGCCCTTGTTTGTGCTGAGGAGTAAAACTGCCCACTGTTCTTCAGAAAAATCCTCAACATCATGGTCCTGCACATTCTTTGCTTTTCCAGCATCTTCTGCATATTTGACTCCTTTCCAACAGCGGCTATATGATGCCGAGATCCATCTTTTCACACTGAGGATGACTGAGGGACTCGTACACAACTATTACAAACGGTGCAAACATTCACTGATGCTCAAGAAGGAAACACAATACATTAAGAGCCGGGGGGGATGTAAACTTTTGAACAGCATGATCGTTGTAAATTATTAATAAGTTATTATTTATATAAATTAATAAGTTATTATTTTGTTTAAAGATCTCGTTTTTTTCCATTTATTACTGCCCTTCAGAAGCTACATAAGATATTTACATGTTTCCAAGAAGACAAAATAATAATAATTCACATTGATCATCCTGTTGAAAAGTTTATAGATGGATCTCAAAATCATGTAGCCGCTGTTGGAAAGGGGCCAAATATGCAGAAGATGCTGGAAAAGCAAATAAATGTGCAGGACCTGGAGGATTTTTCTGAAGAACAGAGGGCAGTTTAACTGCTCAGTACAAACAAGGGACTCATGAACAACTATCACAAAACATAACAACTGTGGTTGATCATCCAGGTAGCAACACAAAGTGTTAAGAATCAAGCGTACGCAAACTTTTGAACTGGTTCATTTGTGTAAATTCAGTTATTAGCATAGTCATGTGGACTATATGTAAACATCTGTAATGTGAAATAGCTTATTTAGGACAGTAATAAATAAACAAAATGCAATTTTTATGATCCCTCTTATACATACAAACATATATATATATATATATATATACACACACACACACACACACACACACACATATATATATATAAAATTATTATTAGCATTTTGCAGATTCTGCAAGGCATATGTAAACTTACTGTTTTATTTATGTGCTTAATTATAAATAATTTGTATAAACCTTTATTCTTTTACTATTTACTCTTTATTATTAATATACTTGATATAGGCATTTGTATGTTAAAAAAAAAGTTATTAAGTAGTTCTGTAGGCCTGAAACTCAAAATGTAGAGAGAAAGAAGCAAAACTGATTCATTTGTATAAATGTTGGTTTTATTTCAAGCCTATTCCAGCTTTGATATAGCTTGTTAGATTTGAATGTTTTATTATTCTACTCTATGGCTTTGATATAGTTTATACTGTAAGCTTTATTAGAATTTGACTCACCTGCTGAATTAACTGAGCGTCTGTCATCTCGCTGCTCGAGCTGCTCTTGCTCGACTCCGCCATTTTTTCCGCCTGTGTTAAGAGAACGATTTATAATAAAGACACTTGTTTTACATTTACTTTCGGTAAAAAAAGAGTAATTAATAAAATAACGTTTTGCTATTAGTTATACCAGACGTTTTTCACTCACCTCCTATTTCACTTCCTGTTTACACTGACTGCTTTCTCTGTTGGCGAGTTTTAATGGCGGCTGTCAGTCATCAGCGCCCCCTTGTGGCTCAGCTCGACCAGTGCACTATAAAGCAGATAGAACGCTTCTGTCCAAAGGTAGTTTTTTTTTTTTTTTTTTGATACATAAGATGATTATATATATATATTTATATATAATATATATAAAATTCTAAATTTCCACCTGCTCAGTACTGTGTGGGTGTGTCAGATCTCCTGCTGCCTCCTAGCAATGTAAACAACCTGAAAGACAGGTGATGTAGCCAGGATTAGTTTGGTTCAGACACACAGGATTAAGCATGATTATTGTGGTTCAGACGCAAATGATTAAGCATGATTATTGTGGTTCAGACACCCAGAATTAAGCAGGTTTAGTGTGGTTCAGACACAAATGATTAAGCAGGATTAGTGTGGTTCAGGTTTAGTGTGGTTCAGACACAAATGATTAAGCAGGATTAGTGTGGTTCAGACGCACAGGATAAGCAGGATTAGTGTGGTTCAGGTTTAGTGTGGTTCAGACACAAAGGATTAAGCAGGATTAGTGTGGTTCAGACGCACAGGATAAGCAGGATTAGTGTGGTTCAGGTTTAGTGTGGTTCAGACACAAAGGATTAAGCAGGATTAGTGTGGTTCAGACGCACAGGATAAGCAGGATTAGTGTGGTTCAGGTTTAGTTTGGTTCAGACACAAAGGATTAAGCAGGATTAGTGTGGTTCAGACGCACAGGATTAAGCAGGATTAGTGTGGTTCAGACGCACAGGATTAAGCAGGATTAGTGTGGTTCAGACGCACAGGATTAAGCAGGATTAGTGTGGTTCAGACGCACAGGATAAGCAGGATTAGTGTGGTTCAGGTTTAGTTTGGTTCAGA
Organism: Pangasianodon hypophthalmus; assembly: GCF_027358585.1. Taxonomy (NCBI): domain Eukaryota; kingdom Metazoa; phylum Chordata; class Actinopteri; order Siluriformes; family Pangasiidae; genus Pangasianodon; species Pangasianodon hypophthalmus. The sequence continues at coordinate 13,032,397 of NC_069724.1, read as the reverse complement.
CACAAAGGATTAAGCAGGATTATTGTGGTTCAGATGCACAGGATTAAGCAGGATTAGTGTGGTTCAGACACACAGGATTAAGCAGGATTAGTGTGGTTCAGACACACAGGATTAAGCAGGATTAGTGTGGTTCAGAAACACAGGATTAAGCAGGATTAGTGTGGTTCAGAAACACAGGATTAAGCAGGATTAGTGTGGTTCAGAAACACAGGATTAAGCAGGATTAGTGTGGTTCAGACACACAGGATTAAGCAGGATATCAGTGTGGTTCGAACGCACAGGATTAAGCAGGATTAGTCTGGTTCAGACACACAGGATTAGTGTGGTTCAGGATTAGTGTGGTTCAGACGCACAGAATAAGCAGGATTAGTGTGGTACAGACGCACAGGATTAAGCAGGATTAGTGTGGTTCAGACGCACAGGATTAAGCAGGTTTGGTTATGGTGGATTTCTCTTCAGGAAGAAAAGGAGAACGGACGTTAGTCCTGTGCTCAAAAATGGTGAGGCTGTGGAAAGTGTCCTCAGTTTCAAATTCTAGGGGGGTGAACATTACAGAGAACTTCTCCTGGGCCACACACACCTCCACTGTCATTGGAAAAACACAGCAACGCAGCAAAGTCTGTCTTATTGTCTGTCCTACTGTCTTACTGTATCATTACAGTAAATTTACAGTTGTTTAATTTACAATTTTAGATTTATGTTTCTGTGTTTTAGCCATATGTTGTTTGAAAAACTTAAGGAATACCATCATAATCTCATTGATTTGCACAGCAGTACAATGACAATAAAGTCTTCTTATCTTCAATTTCAATTCAATTCAATTTTATTTGTATAGCACTTTTAACAATGGACACTCTCACAAAGCAGCTTTACAGAAATAAATACATTCAGGATATAAATTGTAAATGTGTGAATTTATCCCTAATGAGCAAGCCAGAGGTGACTGTGGCAAGGAAAAACTCCCTGAGACAACATGAGGAAGAAAAATTGAGAGGAACCAGACTCAAAAGGGAATCCATCCTCATCTGGGTGATAACAGATAGTGTTAAATAAATCCCTTCTATAACTGTGTACTACATGGACAAATAGTGCAACTGTGTAACCAGTAATTTCATTACAGTGCCGCTGCTCGTGACAATCGCAGTCCCAAGCCATCACAGTACAATTCCCCATATGAGATCCCCAAGCCATCTCCACGGCCCCCAAGCGACACCATCCCCAGCAATCCCAATGATCTTCAGGCTGTCCATGTGGGGCCATCCCCAGCAGCATAGACCGATCTCCAACCAGTGAGAACTCCAACCAGAAGTAGGATATCAGGATGGATCAGGCAGGTCCGGAGAGCAGAAGGAGTCAGGATCACTGGTATCTCTTATATTTCTATTTATCTTTTCTGAAGTTGCTGGTCAAACGTCAGTATTAAAATATAGCAACATACTCCAACCTTTATTCAGCCACATTTTACTACATGACCACACAAAGGAAAATACTTCCAGGGTAACAGAGATCCGTATGAGTTGGAGTGTTATGCAGACATACACCAAGCTGCTAGTTTATCAGGTACAGTTGCTAACAGGTCAATTTATAGGTTTAAAATGACTGACTGTACACTCGTACTAGCACCACATACACACTATGTCAGTTCACTGCTGGACTGAAAATAAACCACCATCCAAATAACATCTGCTCAGTGGTGCGCCCTTTCAATTAATAGACAGAATAAAGGGGGGCTAATACTTTTGTGCATAACAACCAATGGGCTGAAGGAAGTAAGTGTATGATCTATACGGTAGGTGGACCTGATAAACTGACAACTCTATGTACATTAACCTGTTAAAGACATCAGGACAATTGCTAAACACTGTTTTCATTTGTAAGATTGATCAGCATTATGGTGCAGTGTTTTTGGCACCTCAAGAAACCCTGTTTGTCCATCAGCTTCTTAAATCTACACTATATAGCCAAAAGTTTGTGGACACCTGACCATCATGTTCATGTGTGCTTTTTGAACATCCCATTCCGGATTTAGTCCCCCTTTGCTGTTGTAATATCCTCCACTCTCCTAGGAAGGCTTTCCCCTAGATTTTGGAGCGTGGCTGTGGGGATTTGTCCATTCAGCCACAAAAGCAGTAGTGAGGTCAGGCACTGATGTCAGACGAGACAACCTGGGGCGCAGTCAGCATTCCAATTCATCCCAAATGTCGTCAGTGAGGTTGAGGTCAGGGCTCTGCGCAGGCCACTCGAGTTCCTCCACATCAACCTTGGCAAGCCATGTCTTCATGGAGCTCGGTTTGTGCACAGGGGCGTAGTCAAGCTGGAACAGGTTTGGGCCTCTTAATTCCAGTGAATGTAAAATTGTAATGCTACAGCATACAGAGACTTTCTATACAATTGTGTGCTTCCAACTTTGTGGCAACAGTTTGGGGAAGACCCACATATTGGTGTGATGGTCAGGATATATATATTGGAAACATATAAATATATCAGCTATCCTCCTTGGTCTTGCTGAAGAAACCCAGCTGTTTGGTGTTCACATCTCGAAGTTGCTCCAGTTGCCTCTGGGCTCGTCGACATAAATATTCTATATGCATCACATCTGTCTTTTGGATGGTGGCGTTTGTGCGAAATTCTTCCCGTATTCTGGGTAAAAAACCGGGTTTGTCCTGTCCAGCACGCAGGAACTGACGGTACAGAGATAACACCTGTTTCTGAAGCTTGCTGTGACGCACCATAGTGGAGATGGAGTGAGCGGGAAGGGAGAAACCTAAAGAAAACAGAGAGGGGACAGCTTGAATATATGCACAAAGCTATGTGGGGTGAGTACAAATATTATTAGGTAATTATTGTTATTATTATTATTATTATTATTATTATTATTATTATATTCCTAGATCTCAATCTTTCATATGTTGTGTCCCTGCATGAAGACAAACTTCTTACACATACTCTACCTGACTCTACCTAAGGTTTCTGATTTATTCCAAGTGTGATGCTGTGCTGTTATAATATGAATGTGTTATATAGCTGTGCTATATAATATGAATGGTGTAGTAGGTGAAGAATAAAAGACTTGGTGACAACAAATTACCAGTAGAGACCCACAGGGATCATTAGAGTTTCCATTAAAACCAATACGATTCCCATTATAACCATTAAAACCATTATAAATGCTATGAGGGGTTCTGTTGTTTGTTTGTTTGTTTTTTTTCCAGCAGGATTCTGACCAATCAGAACCCAGAATTCAGCATTGCTGTCTGTAATATGAATATCTCACATTTAAATATCCGTCTGCATTCTGTCTAAAAGGTTAATTTCAAATATTTTCCCAGCAACTTCCTGATGCTGAGCTTGTGAGACACAATATGACCAAATGTCACGTCCATAATGCTGAAACTGCACACTAATTTATCAAACACAGGAAGTGAGCTTGTGATACTTTACCTGCTGTGTCAGTGAGGTGTTACTACTTCATTCGCAAAAACTCGACGACAAATTATTTTGCTCATATTTATTAAATCTCTCAACTCACTTTTCAAAACGACTACCAGCTACTTAGCAGACTAGCTGCTACAGTATTCATACATGACCTTAATTGTTTTGCTCGCCGCTGTGATGTGAGAAGGCGATGATATTTCTGGCTAACAGCGCCCTCTGGTGCTCTGGCGGTATGAACACTGTAACTACTGCGCGTGTTTTCACATACAGTTCTCTTTGACTGAAGTCTATACTCAGTCCTGTCCTGAAAGGGAACTAGCTGCAAATAACCTCAGTGCCTTTGGTGTTCATAATAAAAGTAGACTCAAAAAGGGACATGTTGTAAACATTTGATGAGATGAGATGAACACTGATCACACCATGATTCTTTTACCATAGTGTAATATCTGTGTAACACTGATTAGTGCCATTCAATATGGCTGCTTTACATGATGCTGTTGTTAGCTGAGATGCTATGGTTTGGCTGAAAAACAGAGCAGGCAAAACAGATCTGAAATCAAATACCTGAAGCATTTTTGATGCTGAACCATCTAAATCAACTCATGCTTCATACTACTGACTGTAGTACTGGCTTATGTGAGTGGAGTAGACAAAATACATGCATACACTATATACTGTATACACACACATATAAATATATATATATATATATATATATATATATATATATATATATAAACACACACACACACATATATATATATATATATATATATATATATATATATATATTAAGGGCCAAACAGGAAGTAATTATATGAAATCTGAATATATATATTTATAAATATTTACATTTTATAAATGTATTTATGCATTTATATATTGCATTTATGCATTTATATATTATAAAAGAATTATAACTTTATATTCAGGATTTATAAATATGTATTCAGGTTACATATTTATTTCCTGTTTGGCCCTTCACAATATGCATACTGTGTATGTATGTATGTATGTATGTGTATATGATACACATACTGTATACTAATAGTAATATACAGTAACAATTATTCCTGTCACTGACACAATACTATTATTACTGCTGCCTAAAAATTATGCTCTGTAGCATAATTGCTAGTGCCACAGTGGCTCTATTAGCTCATGTTTCTACTTAACACTGCTGACCTTGTTGTGGGACCACAAAAGCTGAGTCATGTATCTGGGACCACTTGAAACGGACCAAGTGTAAAACACCCCAATAAAGTCTTAGGCACATATGAAGAAATGCTGTAAAGTGAAGATGCCTTCAAAATACATTTCTACATATAAAAAAAACTACTACTACTATAAAGAGCAGTAAACAATACTAAACTAAACTTTGACTCTCGCACTTGCTTCTATTTTTTTCAGGTAATCCCTGAGCCAACATTTTTCTTTTGTTCAAAAAATGGTCTATTACATAATGTTATCTTCTGCTGACATACATTTATTTTTGGGTGCAAAAAAGTAATATTTGGAAATCTAAAATCTTTTTACTGTTGTATCCCACAACATTCACTCAACCCTGTCACCTGAACACATTCAACCCAATACAATATTAGGAACATACCACAAGTCAAATGTTCAACAGGAAGTTACATCATCTGAATTTTTTTTTTCTGGAACATCACAGGAAGAAGAAAAATAAGTTCTCTCATTCTTTTATCTTTAATTTCAATAATATTGTGATGGTCATTTGAAAGTACAACTCTGTTACCCAAACTGTAGATACAAAGAAATTATGTAAAAAAAAAAACATTTTAAATAACTTGTTAGAAAGTCCTTTAATGTCTTCATGGCATTAACATGGATGCAAGTTAAACTCATTTTGTGTATTTGCTTATTTCATGCAAAAACACCCTCAACCCTGTTACTCATTTAAGTGCAAAATGCAACCGTTTTCAACAAAGAAACCTTGTAAACATTTAATCCAATCACAATTGTGACACATTTTGTAAAGCTCTAAAGCTGTAAATTATTTTCATGAATAATATTATTATTCTACTAAAAGGTAATCTATACGTTAAATTATAAGTTGCCTTTATTTTATATGAACATTTTTACATGAGTGATGTAATTGGTCACACTGGCCATGAAAGTGTCCCAACAAAAATATCCAGCATGATTTGTCCAACATAATAAAGTTAAATAAAGAATAAATAAAGAAAAAGCAAAATGCTAAAATGTTTTCTTTTATTTAGAAAATACTTACTAGAGTATCCTGTGCATTCCAGTGTGTTTACATCTACAGTTTTGAGAAGTGCAACAGTGCAAATGCTGGGCCTTTAATAGGCCTGTAACGGCAACGCTATGCTAATGAGGAAAGAGATTCCTCAAATGCAGCCCTATTTCATATAGAAGTATTACTATTATTCTTATTTCTTCTTATAAAAAGGCAGTATTTCACTGCATTATATAAGTGCATGTAAATACGAGTTAACAGCCATTACTGGGTGTGTATATATCGTAGCACAGCTTCCATATTGATTATTATTGCACTCTTGATAGAAGCAGTGTAAACTCCCCAGAAACATGATGCTAACGTACATTCATTCTCTGTTTCGTACACACAATCTAACATTACTGAAAGGTAGCTTGAGCTTATTGTGTATATTATTCAGTATAACACAAGTCCCAAAAACTATCAGTTATACTGTATTTCGGTTTAAACTGAGCAATAAGGCAGCTTTACATATTTAGCTTAGATTCTGAGAGGTATGTGGAAGGTTCACAGTAGAGTAATTATCATCTACAATCCCAGATATTCCGCTAAGAAGACCACCAGCACTTTGGTGAGATTCTCCACCGTATCACTGTGAACCTTGTCTGCACTGTCCTCCACTGTATGCCGATATGACGGGAAAGGTGTAGCAATTATGTGTAGCACTGGAACCCCTGCAATTAGCCAAAAAGAACATGGAACAAGGAAATATTCAGCTTTTTTAGGAATAATAAGGAGCGAAATGTTTAAGGACCATTGATTTAGGCTAAACTTCTCATACTTACCTTGCTGAAGGAAAGGCAAATGGTCATCATCTACCGGCCCCACAGTTATATCCTTTCTGAAGTATGCCTGCTCACTGGGGTGGGAAGACAGCAAGCCCAGCTTATGGAGTCTCTTCTCTTAGACAGAATCAGTGATACATTTAGAACAAAATGACCATTTTATTAATTAAAAAAGTGATTCAGTATAACATACAGGATCTTGAGGACTGCTACATGCTGGGACCTTTATTATTTATTAGAATATTGATAGTTTCATTTGAAGCCATTGTAAAATACTCATTGTACACAAACTTGTGTATGTGTGTGTACAACCTGTGTATATTCTTTTTAAAACTACTTATACACATGCTCTTTCATTTGCCCTGTGTAGTCTTTGTTTTCAAATTGGAGCTACTTAATCAACTAAATAAAATAGTTATTTTTAATGATTTTAATTATTTTTCAACTAAATAAATTATTATTATTATTATTATTATTATTATTAGCAGTACTACAGTGCTATTAGTAGTAAACCTCTCACCTGTGGACTTTTATATCTTATTACAGACAAAGCACAGCTTTAACTGATTCGTGAGATTCTGATTCATCTCCGTTCAGGACTAAAATTCCTTCCTTCATTACCTGCCAATACAAGTCGATCAAACCAGCGAGCGCTGTTGTCAAAATGATTCACAAATGTCGGACTTGGGGCACCGATCAGAGCCAAGAGAATGAAGAGATCCTGTTAAATGAAAAAAAAACATTTTGTTAATATCAGTATAGTTGAGTTCAGTAAAACAAGATAAAAGTTCATAGAGGTACAGACAAAGAAAAAAAACACCCACACACTCTTACCACAGCATGCAGCAGGGTTGTGTGTTCAGAGCCTGGAGGATGTGGAACACGGGACATGTGTTCAGCGAGATGTCGGGAACCGTACAGAGAGTCAGAGGCCGTCCACTCCTCAAAAGCCTCTGCCCCGTCAAAGAAGACCAACTGCAGTGTCACCTGAGCCATCTTCACAAAGAGCAGACACAGGAAGAAGAAGCCTTTATTTTTTGTCACATATACATTACAGCACAGTGAAATTCTTTTCTTCACATGTCCCAGCTTGTTAGGAAGCTGGGGTCAGAGCACAGGGTCAGCCATGATACAGCAGCCCCAGAGTAGAGAGGGTTAAGGGCCTTGCACAAGGGCCCAGCAGTGGCAGCTTGGCAGTGCTGGGGCTTGAACCCCCAACCTTCTGATCAGTAACCCAGAACCTAAACCAATAATCCTAAAGATATTTCTATCTGGACTCCCCCTTCCTGTATCATACAGCCATTCCTTACCACAGCGATACATCCTTTCCACACATCTTCTTGATCTTTATCTGTATTTCATAGCATTTGGTAGTTAGACATTACGTAGCAGATGTAGAAACTACTACTAAGATGTTATAATTATAGGTTGTTTCTTGTATGTGGTACCTTTTGGACCTCCTCAAGACATTTAAAAAACCTGTTAATGCCTTTACGGTGCGAATATGTAACCTACATATACAGTCTCCTCTGAACGTAGTGAAACGGCAGGGTTGATTTTTTTGTTTTTGCTATACACTGAAGACGTTTAGGTTTGAGATCAAAAGATGAATATGAGACAATGGATCAGAATTTTAGCTTTCATTTCCTGATAGTTACATCTAGACGTGTTAAACAACTTAGAATATGGCACCCAATTTTAGTGTGTAGCAAAAACAAAAGAATTGACCGTGCTGTTTTCAGAGGAGACCAAACACACACACATATACTATATATTTTCACAAAAGACTTTATTAGGAACATCTGTACACCTACTCATTCATGCAATTATCTAATCAGCCAATTGTGGCAGCAGTGCTATGCATAAAATTATGCAGACCTGGCCAGCAGCTTCGTGTAATGGTCATGTAATCATCAACCATTAGAATGGAGACAAAAAAATATGATCTCAGTGATTTTGACCATGGCATGATTGTTGGTGCCAGACGGCCTGGTTAGAGTATTTCTATAACTGCTGATCTCCTGGGATTTTCATGGACTACAGTTTCTAGAGTTTACTCAGAATGGTGCGAAAAACAAACAAACAAAAAAAAAACATCCAGTAAGCAGTAGCTCCGTGGATAGAAACGCCTTGTTGATGAGAGAGGTCAACAGAGGTTGGCCAGCCTGGCTGACAGAAAGGCTACAATAACTCAGATAACCACTCTGTACAATTGTGGTGATCAGAAAAGCATCTCAGAATGCACAACATGTCGATTCTTGAGGTGGATGGGCTACAACAGCAGAAGACCACGCCAGGTTCCACTTCTATCAGCCAAGAACAGAAAGCCAAGGCTGCAGTGGGCACAGGCTCACCGAAACTGGACCGTTGAAGACTGTGAGGCTGATGGGCTGATGAATCTCGATTTCTGCTGAGATCCACAGATGTTAGGGTCAGAATTTGGCGACAACAACATGAATCCATGGACCCAACCTGCCTTGTGTCAAAAGTCCAGGCTGGTGGAGGTAGTGTAATGATGTGGGGAATGTTTTCTTGGCACACTTTGATTGTTAATATCAATCAAATATCATTTGAATGCCATAGCCTATCTGAGTATTGTTGCTGGCCATGTGCATCCCTTCATGGCCACAATTGACCCATCTTCTAATGGCTACTTCCAGCATGATAATGCACCATGTCACAAAGCAAAAGTCGTCTCAAACTGGTTTCATGAACATGAAAATGGGTTCAGTGTTCTTTAGTGGCCTTCCTGGTCAGAAGGTTTTATATCTTAGCTCATTCGCAGGGACTTGCTCCACATAAAAAGATTATAGAAGTGTGAAATTGTTGATATGGTGAAGTTTACAGTAAGGAGAAATTTATTTAGTATTTATTTTCAAAGAGTCTTACAGACAGAAAAAGGTTCCTTATGAATCAATACTGTCATGTCAAAGTGAGACAGACAGACAGACAGACAGATAGATAGATACAACTTTATTGTCACTATCATGTTAATTTTTCCCATCATCTATGTTGTCTATCAGTGTGTTGAAGTCCTGGTCCTGTAGTACCCCTGCCCTGCTCATTTTGGAGTTTTTCCTTCTTCCAACGCACATCATTCAACCAATCATCTTAACAAGCTAATTAACACGCCCAAACTGGGCTGAAGAGTGTAGTAGAGCAGGTATAACTGTGTAGGGCACGGGTACACCAGGATCGAGAAGCTAACATTAGACAGACAAAGAATGAATGGCATCAAAGCTTCTAAAGGAAAAAGACAGATAGAGCTTCTTAGTCAGTTAGCTATGAGATCCATCAGGCTGAACAGCATGCATGGCATTAGCTAACTAAAAATGTTCATGAAATGTCTGCAAGTGGGCACAGGCTCATAGAAACTGGAGAGTTGAAGATTTGAAAAAGACCAGGAGACATTTTTCAACTGCCCAGTTTCTATGAGCCTGTGCCCACTGTAGCTTCAGATTCCTGTTCTTGGCTGACAGGAGTAGAACCCGATGTGGTCTTCTGCTGTTGTTGCCCATCTACTTCAAGGTATGGTGTGTTGTGTGTTCTTTTCTGTTCAGCTGTATAGAGTGGTTATTTGAGTTACCACAGCCTTCCTAATGTTATGGAATATCCAGGAACAAGGTACACTTGTGGCCAAGCGTATGAACATCCCATAATATGTGAGTATTGAACATCCCATTCCTAAACCATGGGCATTAATATTGAGTTGTACCCCATTTGTTGCTATAACAGCCTCCACTCTTCTGGGAAAGCTTTCCACTAGATTTTGGAACATGGCTGTGAGGGCTTGTGCCCAGTCAGCCACAGGAGTGCAAAAGCTGAGAAAGACTGGTGGGCAGCCATCATTCCAATTTATTCCAAAGGTGTTCAGTAGGGTTGAGATCAGGCTTTTGTGCAGATCATGTCTTCATGGACCTCGCTTTGTGAACAAGGGCATTTTCATGCTGGGAAAATATTTGGGCTTGGCCCCATAGTTCCCATTGAAGAGAAATCTTAATGCTACAGCATACAAATACATTCTAGACAATTGTGTGCTTCCAACTTTGTGCCAACAGTTTGGTGAAGACCGACATACTGTATGGCTATGAGGGTCAGCTGTCCACATACTGTTGGCTATATAGTGTAGGCCATGTTATCACTTACATTATTGCAGCTATAAACAGTTGTTCCCTCACCAGATTCTCTTTTTCTCTCTCTTAAGCTTAAAATAAGACAAAAAATGTTACCAAGAAACCATAAAGCGTAAACTCCTCTTATACTTTCCCATGTCCCAAAACGTACTAACACTACAGTTCATGCTGTCACATCTGGCAATGAATTTATTCTGTAAACCAGCTCCCTAAAGCAAATGTAGGCATTATCCTTTGGGAATGTCTTTCTCCTATAAAGAAACTAAAATATGATAAGACAACCCTTTTGCTAAAAAAGTGGATTTATATGATAGATTAAGGTGACTTAGAACTGTTTGTCCTTCTGTGTTTCAGAGAAGGTCTTCAATTATTCATCTGAATGATCCCAGCACATCATTATTTGCTACAGAATTCCACTGGGAATATGCTAAAAATATAATTTCTCAACCGAGTTCCTCTCACCTCTGTGATATGTAATATGACATCTACAGTGTACATCCAGAGTGAAGAGATTTTTGCCTTCATTAAAAAAGTCACCTTTTTCACCATTATCCACCTTTAATCTGTTTAAAGTTACTCTATATATTTTATACAAGTAAAAGACAAAGGAAGTAAATCAAGATGTTGAAGTTTCCCCACTAAAGCTAGCCTGACTATTACAAAAATATGAGAGTGCACAGTCTCCCTTGTAGTTGGTTATATCTATGTAGTATTACTATTGAGAGTAGGAGCTAACCTTAAGTCAGATAAGTTAGATATGACAGCTAGTTAATTAAATAGACTGCAGTTGCAGTGATATGCTGGAAAACGTGAGTTTCCATGTTGCTAGCTAGATCAAAAGCTTCAGTGTATGCCAGCAATCATCATGAACATTTAGTAGTTATTTACAAAAATTAGGTTGATAACAAGTTTGCTTTTAAATGCCGTGTCACTGTTGTCCTGTGTGTGAAATTACATCATCTTTGGAACAGATTGTGAGAACATAGGGTTGCAGAAAAAGCATATACAACACTATGCACACCCAACAACCCCGACCAAACCCACCTGAAGAACAGGAATCTGAGGATATCATGGGCACAGGCTCACCCAAAATGGACAGTTGAAGATTTAAAAAAAATCACCTGGTCTTTTTTCCAGTCTTCAGCTGTCCAGTTTCAGTGAGTCTGTGTCCATTATAGCCTCAGATTGTTGTTCTTGGCTGACAGGAGTGGACCCTGATGTGGTCTTCTGATGCTGTAGCCCATCCACCTCAGGGTTTGATGTTTTGTGTGTTCCGAGATGCTTTTCTACTCACCACGGTTCTAAAGAGTGATTATTTGAGTTACTATAGACTTCCTGTCAGCTCAGACCAGTCTGGTCATTCTCCTCTGATCTCTTTCATCAACAAGGTATTTCAGCCTGCAGACCCGTCACACACAGGGTGTTTTTTGTTTTTCGCACCATTCTGTGTAAACTCTAGAGACTGTTGTGTGTGAAATTCCCAGGAGAACAGCAGTTTCTGAAATACTCAAACCAGCCCATCTTATACACACCAACAACCATTCTTGACCTGTATGTGCATGATTTTATGCATTATGCTGCTGCCACATGATTGGATGATTGGATAGTTGCATAAATGAGCAGGCGTACAGATGTTCCTATTAAAGTGGACAGTGAGTGTATATGATTACAGACAGAGAAGGCCAACAAAACTTACCTGCTGTTTGAGCATTTTTAGGTGGCTGTCCAGTGCTGTGACCAGCTCCAGCATCATAGCACAAGGAACAGCTGAGTCACTTGCCCCCACGAACACTTGCTTTGGCTCATTATTCTCCAAAGGTATGTTTTTTGTGTCATAATGGCAAGCTAAAAGCAGTCGACGTGGAGCCATGGGGTCCAACACTGCAAGGATGTTGGAGAAGTTGATTGGACCACGAGGGGTTTCGGAGTTGAAGGAATCGATCTGCACTGACCACCCCGCAGAGAGAGAGTCCAGCACAGAGGAAACATGCTGCATTAACACACAGAGAAGACAAATTCAACGACGCAAAAAAATTTGAAGGAATACAACAGAGTTGTTGAACCTAATCTCTATACACACATCTATATTATATGTGTGATTACCACAGACATAAATTACGGCACATTTCCCTGTCATGAGAAAAAAAAATTAAAAACCTGATCACTCAGAAACCACTTATAATGAGAGTCTAAGGGAAGCTGTTGAATTTTATCGAGGTAAAACTATATAATGTGAATAAAAAATAAAAAATGTGTTATACTCAAATGTGTTAGGATGAGACAGATATGAAAGAAAGTCTTACCAAAGCTGTTCTTTTCAGGTTTATTCATAATTCCGGTTTTCAGGTTTATTCATAATTCCGGTTTCTTTCACTTTTCAGTTACATTCACACAAGCATTCTGGTAACAAATGCACAAATTCCATCCTCAAAAAATAGTCCCATCTCTGAAAGGACAGGTCGTACGTATTTAAAAACTTAATTGAAATGCTTTTGAAGAAGAATTCATGAAAGCATTCTACAGCAATGTTCATTCACTCCCCAACAACTGCTCTCAGGTTTATATTACAATTATATTACCGTTTGTTAGTGTGTATCAAGTAAATAGATTTTTTTCTCAGTTTAGGGAAATGTGTGTAGATATAATAACTGCCCGCATGTTCTCTGAAGAATTCCTCTCTCTGAAGAATATATATACTGTATATATACACACATATATATATAAATATATATCATTACTCTTTCATAACTTTACCCTTCGAACAGTACGGCTACCACGAGAGCCTGGGTGTCTCTCTATGAGGATAGGCTGGAGATGGGCATACCACAACCGAGCCCAGTTCACCTCAGAGACCAGCCGCTTCACCTGGGCCGCGGTGGGTTTACTCGGCCTGCGGGTCAGCTAGGAAAAAAAAAATTACACATTAACTAAGAGGTGTGGGATAGAGATACCCAGACTGACATGTTAGATATGTGCATGTGACATTTTGGTATTAAGGTATTAATTGGTAATTAAAGCATTATTATTTAAAATTTTAATTTTATAGTGCACATTGTCTCAAAGCCGCTTTACAGACATTAGTGGCTTAGCCTTCAGTGAACAAGGCAAGGTGAAGACCTTAGAAAGAGCTAAGGTAGAAGAAACTTCATACAAAAAAATCAAAAATGAGAAATAAATATAAATTAAAATGAATTTTTTCAGGTTAGCTCATGAATTTAAAATCCTCAAATCCTCAAATCCTGTAAATGTTAGCCAATTATCAGTGACCATTTACACTAAAACTATGAGTGTTTATAAATATGACTTTAAAATCCACTCAGGTCAATGTTAGCAACAAACAATACAGTGGGAGATATGAATGGCGATGACTTCTTTTTTCCTACTTGAAGATTTCCATACAGGGACTCAAAGATACACCCACATTTCCATCATATATTGAAGCCTTCGTGCCTTCAAGACACGCCCACTCATAGCTGCTTTAATTTCATCCAAAGATTCCACCATAGGTCTAATTTCAGACAGGTCTGTATCATTTCAATTAAACATGCAAAACAGAGAGAGATGTGAGTTACCCACTTTATCATTTTTAAGGTCTGGAACTCTGACTGATAAATCTTCGGATCTTCTTGCATCATGGTCAGAGAGCATTAATCCCAGACTCAGAGTCACTGCCAGCAGCACGCACAAGCTGAGCAGCAGCATTCTCATTCGGCAAATAGGCGGCTGACTGCACAAGCCAAAAACGCAGCTCAGCTGAGTGGCCTTGGTCCTTCTGCGCTTCATCTCAAACTGTGCAGCAAGTAACACAATCTATGAACAGACACGTTAATAGTGAAAATAGTTTCATTTACACTGCATTTACAGTTTTCACAACATCAACTGCAAATTCTATTGGAATATTGGAAGTTTGCTTCTTTAGTATTGCATTGATTAGCTTTGACTATTTATCACAATTGATTAACTAACAAGTAATGGGATCTTACAGCTACTCTTTCAGCACTGTGCAAACTGCAAAACACAGTTTTTAAATGATTATTGTATTGATTGAAGGAAAAGGTCATGCAACACCTATACCACCCATGTCAAAAAGTAATTGTTGCACTAAACTTAATCACTGGTTGTGCCTCCTTTAGCAGCAACAACTGCAAACAAACACTTCCATTAATTGGAGATCAGTCTTACGTATTGCTGTGAAGGAATTTTGGCTCAATCCTCTTTGTAGAATTGCTTTAATTCATCTACATTGTACTTCTTTTCAAGCACAGCGTCTCAAACGGGGTTCAAGTCAGGATTTTGCCAAGGCCACACCAAAAATGTCATTTTTGTTCTTTAGAGCCATTCAGAGGAGGACTTGCTCTTGTGCACCCGATCATTGTCTTACTGCATAACCCCATTGTGCTTCAACTTCAACTTCAAGATCACGGACTAAAGACCAGACATTTTTCCTTCAGAATCTTTCTAATAGTGGAATAATGAATGCTGACCTTATCTGAGGCGAGCAAGGCCTGCAGTTCCTTAGATATTCACTTGGGTTCTTTTGTGACTTCCTGGACGAGTCAGCGATGTGAAATTTGGTAGGCTTGTCATTCCTGAGAAGATTCACCACTACTTGAAGTTTTCTTCATTTGGAGATAATAGCACTCACTGTGGTTTGCTGGTGTTCCAGAGCCTTAGAAATGGCTTTGTAACCCTTTCCAGACTGATCTATTTCAATAACTTTCTTTCTCATCTCTTCTGGAATTTCTTTTGATCACATCATAGTGTGCTGCTCGTTGAGACCTTTTAGCCAACGTTACATTGCTGGAAAAGTTCACATTGCTGAAAATGTGTCAGTGGTTAATCTATTCCTTTAATCCACCAACTCATACTGCAGGCGTAAGCCATATGCACATTTTGAACCTATATGTCTGGTGGTCTGGGAAACCTTTTAGATTTCGCTAGAGCTCAATTCTGGCAAACGGACAAAAAAATTGGCTAAAATTGAGTTCTTCTGCATAATACATACACTATATGGCCAAAAGTATGTGACGCCCCTCCTAATTATTGTGTTCGGGTGTTTCAGCCACACCCATTGCTAACAGTAATCGGTTACTTTAAACATGGTACTGTCTTAGGAAGCCACCTTTGCCACTAGTCAATTTGTGAAATTTCTGCTTTCCTGACATCAGTGCCTGAACCCACAAATGCTCTTTTGCACAGCTTCCCACAGACACACTCCAAAATCTTGTAGAAAGCCTTACCAGAAGAGTAGAGGCTGTTATAGCTGCATATAGCATTCATATTAATGCTCATGGTTTTGGAATGAGATGTGCAACAAGATCATATAGGTGTGATGGTCAGGGGTCCACATACTTTTGGCCAAATGGTGTACTTTAACACCAATACTTTATGAAACCAGGGGTTGAACCAGGGACACTGGAGCTATGAGGTTGAATGTTACATGCTGTCCCACCATGCCAACCAGGTTCGGATCATCAAGTCAAGTAGGATTTATTGTCATTCCTCTCATCACAGACCGTAATGTTAGGAATGAAATACAATCCCCCAGAATCAGGGTGCTGCACTCAGCATAACACAATCTCAGACAACAGGATAATAACACTGTGACCGAAAGTGCAAAGTCAATATATACAATAAGTACCTATAGACAACAGACTATATAATAAACTAAACAGTACAAGACCAAACTCTGCTGCATAGTGGTATTGATTGTGCAAATTCTGTTAACCTTCTGATTTGAAAGTATCTGTATTACAATTACAGAACATTTTAAAATGAACTTTTTAGTCAATGATTATTGGATAGAGAGAACATTCTTTAATAAATACTGTAGCACTGCCGAGCAAAAGTGCGCAGTGTCCCTGTAACAGTTACAGCAGTACTAGACTGCACTAGTCTGCATAAGAACACTGAATACAGTATGTACAGTAGAGCAGAGCACTTACCTGCAGAGGCACTGAGAGTTCAGCCAGTTTGCTGGGATAGAAACAGCACACAAAGCTCAACCTTGATGCAGTCACCTAGTTTTAGGAAAGGACGCTAAACTGCATCGTCCCTGCCATTCTACATGACTATTCCAAAATGCATTTTACTGATCAGTTCATATTCCTATACCATTCGCATGGTCTCTCTCCCGAACAATACACAGCACGCGCGTGCCTCTCTGCTCGAACACTGTGTGACAGCGATGTGCCGGATAAGCTGTCTGTGTGAACCGGAGGGCACTGACTGTACTGCATCTAAAAAGATTCATGGAGCCAGCTGTGCAGCTGTGCAAATCAAATGATTAGCTTATTCGTCTTTGCAGACAAGCAGCACAAGAGCTCGTGCACAAACTCATCCCGTCCTGCACACATCTATTAGGTGCATGCATATATATATATATATATATATATATATATATGTGTGTGTGTGTGTGTGTGTGTGTGTGTGTAATTAAATTGCAGGGGAAACAGCTAAGCATCTTCCTTAAAAAGAGTGGTTATTCATAATATTCATTCATAGTATGAATATATCCCCCCCCAAAAAGTGCAAAATGTCTTTTATTCTGCAAAGGTTTATTTTGTATGACACCACAGATCAGTAATGTAAAGCTGCGTTTTTACAGTGAAAGCACACAAATATGAAAAATAAATCTTAAATAAATCTTAATAACGATAATAACAAATAATAACAAATAATAGTGAATTAAATTAAATTACTATTTTGAGAGAAATATTAGGGACATTTAGGAACAGTCTATATATATATATATATATATATATATATATATATATATATATGTATGTATGTATGTATATAGTGCATTTGTGTGTGTGTGTTCACAAAATTGACTGTGAGCACACACTGTAATACACTGGCCACTTAAAACAGAAGTTCTTGTCATCTTTTATGTCTATAATCCCACTGGTTCGTTCAAACGCGAATCAGTGAGTCTGAATCGTTTAGTGTACCGAACTAAATGAATCAAATCACTAAAACAAATCATTTTCACACATCGCTGCTGTGCGGTCCTGTAATTTGTATATCGGTTGCCTGTAAGTAACACAAGTAAAACAAGCAAAAGACGAATATGTTCGTCCAATAAAGTAATTACTCTTTATTTCTGGTGTTTTTTGAATTACTTAATATTGACAACTGAGGTGAAATTCTTTACGGCGGTATAACATTTTCCGCGTAGTAACTGCATAGCAACGCTGCAGCCAATAAGATAGAATTAGAATGTTGAGCTAGGATACAAATTCGTTTGATACATAGCTCAAGCGTGTTATTGGTTGTGCGCTGGCCAATCAACGCGAACCAGGAAAATAATTGGCTCTAACTATTTTCACTGCAGCCAATGGCAGCTAAGCAGGAGTGCGAGCGGGACTGTACCGCTTCTGTCACAACAATTTATTAAAGGTGTTAATAAAGGTAAGTTAATGAAACAGATGAAGAATTTATATATGAAATATGTAAATTATACTTTGTATGTAAATTGTCCAACTTTTTACATTAAGCTGTCAGTCTGGCGCTTTTTTCATTCTATATTTTTTAAGGCTTTGTGTGGTCAGAAGACAAACTAATGTTAAATACGGATCTGTGGCAGTCACGTGACTTAAAATGTCCACTTGCCTCAATGTTGAGGAGGCGTAATTAATAATTTTTAAATTAATTTATTATTTTTTTGTTGAACTATGTACACAGGTCTGTGGTGTTGATGAAGCCATGCCGCCAGCCAGTATGAAACTGAAAGACAACTCTTGCAAGAAGAGGTGATTAAATAATGTAGTAGGTTACAGATGCTGGCTTCTTGTCAGTTCCTATGCATAGATCAGAAAATTGAAGACATAGAAATGATATAAAATGTCATGGAAACTCAATATTTGTGAAGTTCTAGAAAAGTTTGGCTGGAAAAATTGACCACTGAGATTGCCTATTCCAGTGATTTCAGATGATATATTTCCTATATATTTTATTAGGGATAAGAGGGTAACTATCTAGCATTTATCAAGAGAGCATCTCTAGGCATATTTGGAATTTGGTTTGAGTTTTTTATATATATGTGTGTGTATATATATATATATATATATATATATGTAAAACTCAAACCAAATTCCAAATATGCCTAGAGATGCTATATATATATATATATATATATATATATATATATATATATATATATATATATATATATATATATATATATATATACGCATACACATACAGTCAGGTCCGGAAGTATTTGGACAATGGCAGAGTTGTTTTTGTGATTTTGCCTTTATACACCACCACAATGGATTTGAAATAAAACAATCAAGATGTGATCGAAGTGTAGATTTTCAGCTTTATTTTAAGAGGTTCCACAAAAATATGGCTTTTACCATTTAGGAATTACAGCCATTTTCAGCAAAGTACCTCCATTTTCAGGGGCTCAAAGGTATTTGGACAATTAACTGACAAGAAGTTAATTGACCAGGTGCTGTCCATTCCCTCATTACTTCAAGACAAATGAAGCAGATAAAAAGTCTGGAGTTGATATCAGGTATTGAGTTGGCATTTGGCAGCTGTTCGACTGGAGCTACTAATATGAAGTCCAAGGAGAGCTCAATGCAAGTGAAGGAGGCCATCATTAGGTTGAAAAAACAACATAAATCTACAGGAGAAATAGCAAAAATCTTAGGTGTGGCCAAATTAACAGTTGGGTACATTCTTAAAAAGAAAGAAAGCACTGAAGAAAGAGAGCTCAACAACATCGAAAGGCCTGGAAGACCACGGAAGACAACTAAAGTGGTGGATCGCAGAATCCTTTCCTTGGTGAAGAAAAACCCCTTCACAACGTCAACATAAGTCAAGAATACTCTGGAGAAGGTAGGCATATCATTGTCAAAATCTACAATCAAGAGACGCCTTCATGAATGTAAATACAGAGGGTTTACAACAAGGTGCAAACCACTGGTAACATTCAAGAACAGGAAAGCCAGATTAGACTTTGCCAGAAAACATCTAAAAAAGCCTCCCATGTTCTGGAATAAGATTTTTTGGACTGATGAAACCAAGATTAACTTGTACCAGAATGATGGGAAGAGAAAAGTATGGCGAAAGAAAGGAACATCTCATGATCCAAAGTATACCACATAATGTGTCAAACATGGTGGAGGAAGTGTTATGGCATGGGCATGTATGGCTCCCAATGGAACGGGCTCACTGGTGTTTATTGATGATGTGACTGCTGACAGAAGTAGCAAGATGAATTCTGAGGTGTATAGGGCTATACTCTCTCCTCATATTCAGCCAAATGCTACAAAACTGATAGGATGTCACTTCACAGTGCAGGTGGATAATGACCCTAAATATACTGCAAAAGCAACTCAAGACTTTTTGAAGGCAAAGAAATGGAATATTCTTCAATGGCCAAGTCACTCGCCTGATTTCAACCCAACAGAGCATGCTTTTCACTTATTGAAGACAAGACTGAAGGCAGAAAGACCCACAAACAAGCAGCAACTGAAGGTGGCTGCAGTGAAGGCCTGGCAAAGCATCTCCAGGGAGGAAACTCAGAATTTGAGTTTTGAGAACATGGGCTCCAGACTTCAGGCAGTCATTAACTGCAAAGGATTTTCATCCAAGTATTAAAATTATGGTTATATTTACAATTATGTCACTTTGTCCAAATACCTTTGAGCCCCTGAAAATGGAGGTACTTTGTTGAAAATGGCTGTAATTCCTATTTGGTAAATGCCATATTTTGTGGAACCTCTTAAAATAAAGCTGAAAGTCTACACTTCGATCACATCTTGACTGTTTTATTTCAAATCCATTGTGGTGTATAAAGGCAAAATCACAAAAACTCTGTCATTGTCCAAATACTTCTGGACATGACTGTATATACATACACTGCTCAAAAAAATTAAAGGAACACTTTGAAAACACATCAGATCTCAATGGGGAAAAAATATCGTGCTGGATATCTATACTGATATGGACTGGGTAATGTGTTAGGAACGAAAGGATGCCACATCATTTGATGGAAATTAAAATTATCAACCTACAGAGGGCTGAATTCAAAGACGCCCCAAAAATCAAAGTGAAAAAATTATGCAGCAGGGTAGTCCATTTTGCTGAAATTTCATTGCAGCAACTCAAAATGGTACTCAGTAGTTTGTATGGCCCCCACGTGCTTGTATGCCTGCCTGACAATGTCGGGGCATGCTCCTAATGAGACGACGGATGGTGTCCTGGGGTATTTCCTCCCAGATCTGGACCAGGGCATCACTGAGCTCCTGGACAGTCTGAGGTGCAACCTGGCGGCGTTGGAAGGCTAACTGTAAAAATGTCCCAGAGGTGTTCCATTGGATTTAGGTCAGGCGAGCGTGGGGGCCATTCAATGGTATCAACCCCTTCATCCTCCAGGAACTGCCTGCATACTCTCGCCACATGAGGCCAGGCATTGTCGCGCACCAGGAGGAACCCAGGACCCACTGCACCAGCATAGGGTCTGACAATGGGTCCAAGGATTTCATCCTGATACCTAATGGCAGTCAGGGTGCCATTGTCTAGCCTGTAGAGGTCTGTGCGTCCCTCCGTGGATATGCCTCCCCAGACCATCACTGACCCACCACCAAACTTGTCATGCTGAACGATGTTACAGGCAGCATAACATTCTCCATGGCTTCTCCAGACCCTTTCACTTCTGTCACATGTGCTCAGGATGAACCTGCTCTCATCTGTGAAAAGCACAGGGTGCCAGTGGTGGACCTGCCAATTCTGGTGTTCAATGGCAAATGCCAATCGAGCTCCATGGTGCCAGGCAGTGAGCACGGGGCCCACTAGAGGATGTCGGGCCCTCAGGCCACCCTCGGGAAGTCTGTTTCTGATTGTTTAGTCAGAGACATTCACACCAGTGGCCTGCTGGAGGTCATTTTGTAGGGCTCTGGCAGTGCTCATCCTGTTCCTCCTTGCACAAAGCAGCAGATACTGGTCCTGCTGATGAGTTAAGGACCTTCTAAGGCCCTGTCCAGCTCTCCTCAAGTAACTGCCTGTCTCCTGGAATCTCCTCCATGCTCTTGAGACTGTGCTGGGAGACACAGCAAACCTTCTGGCAATGGCACGTATTGATGTGCCATCCTGGAGGAGTTGGACTGCCTGTGCAACCTCTGTAGGGTCCAGGTATCGCCTCATGCTACCAGTAGTGACACTGACCCTAGCCAAATGCAAAACTAGTGAAAAACAGTCAGAAAAGTTGAGTAGGGAAAAAAATGTCAGTGGCCTCCACCTGTAAAACCATTCCTGTTTTGGGGATCGTCTCATTGTTGCCCATCTAGTGCACCTGTTCATTCATTAACACCAAAGCAGCTGAAACTGATTAACAACCCCCTCTGCTACTTAACTGACCACATCAATATCCCAGGAGCTATACTCTGATTAAAAAGTGTTCCTTTAATTATATATATACATATAAACCACCAACCTAATATTATGTAGGTCGACCTTGTGCCTGAGCGGTGTCTTATGTCAGTAAAGAAAGCAACATATTATGTAAGAGACCACTTTTCAGACAAAAAACACAATGAAGGCTCAAAAAAAAATGTAAAAATAAAAATAAATAAAAATAAAAACAAGCAATGTGACAGTCAAAGTCACCAGTGGAACTGTGTCAGATTTTCCAAAATGCTCAGTAAAACGTACCAGCTAATTTCCTTTTAAAATTGCATAAATTGTACCTGGGTCTACTATTTAAGAGAAAAAAAGCAAAGGTTGTCACACCAGATATTGACTTTGTTTAGTTTATTACTGTTTACTGCATGTTGTAGTATTTTTCTTTTAAACAGAAAGATTTAATTTCATTATTTTTGAAGTCATCTTTAATTGTGGTAAGTATACATGTATGCTTAAGTGTTACATTGTTCTTATATTGTTTTCATACATTCCTTAAACTTTGAACTTTGATCATAAGCTAAATAGTTATTTGGTATATTTCATAACCAGACCTTGATGATAATGGGTTAGGAATGATTGTAGAGTGTGTTTTAGTCAGTCTGTAAAGGGTCATTAGAGTCATTGTCATGCAACAGCTGACATACATATAAGTGATGGTAAAATCTGAAAAATATTTCTTGAAACTTACGGGAATCCTTCTTATATACAATCTGTCAATCCAATATACAGTATATAGTGTTATATGTAAATTATAAAATATGACAGGGTATGATGCTACAGGAAAATAATCAGCAACAGAGTGGTGTGATAAATCAGTTGATTTTGTTGATTTTCCTATAACAGCATTTTCCCCAGTGTTTTATTCCTCTTATACCACAGCAATTTGCCAACAAGTACAGTTTTTTATTTATTAAACAATGACATGTCATATTTTTTTTCTGTTTATAGTTAAATTTAATGTTGTGGTACATCTGTGAATCAGGGGTGGGTTTCCCGAAACATCCATAATGCTAAGTACTAAGATTATTCTTTAATTAATGAATGTTTCCTGAAACCTTCCGTAACTAACATAGTAAGTAAAGTCATTCGTAAATAAACGAGTAACCTGACTCATTCGTTATTGGCTATGTACTTCGATGTTCATAGCTGGCATGCAGTTCTACCTCACAAAGACCGGTGCTGCTAATTTCTATACAAAAATGCACAGTTATCTAGCGTGAGTGTTAACCCAATTAATCAGATTGTCTGTGGTATGTTGGTGCATGAGGTAGCTTGGCTACCTCATAAAGACAGCATCTTAAGTTCAAAGATGACTGGGTGACTGCCCCTGTGGGGTTACAGTTTCTTTGTATCAATCAGGTTAGCTGTACAAAAATAAATGACCACAAACCGCATTTAAAACTGTGTTCATGTAAATCAATTCACATCAACCAACAAGTTAAGTGTAAGAAATGAATTTATGTTGAAGTAACATATTTCATTTGTGTGGAATCGATGTACACATTTCGATCAAGTCAATTCAATGAACCATTCAGTGTAGCTTTTGTACTCCCTTTGGTCATTTTTCCATACATTGAAAAAACTTTCATCGAATTTACTTAATTTAATAATATGCCTCCATAAACACAAGCCCTGCTTCTGCCTGTGTCTGTCTTCTGCCTGCCGCTGTCACTACACTGGTGGAGAATGCAGGCATAAGCATGGACCCAGACCCCACCCTGACCATGGACTCCCTACTAAAACACTTGCTCAAGACTAACCTGCACCAGCAGGGGGTCACGAGGGCTCCGAGCAGCCACAGAGGGCTCCGAGCAGCCACAGAGTAGCTACTAGCTGCAATCTGAATGTGGCCACAGCCACCCCTCTCCCTGACCCATGTTGAGAATCATCCTCCACCAACGCGGCAGCGTAATTTCACAAATAGGCCTATAAGACTGGGGCCACCCCAGGAACCAGATGGACAGTCCACTGTGCACCACCAAGTGGTGGCTGCAACCAGAGCAGCTGACAGCGACACAGGTAACTGAACAGGTGGCAACCAGAGGAATGCAAGGCAGTTGGCATGCAGTTTCCTGGAACCTTGAAGGAAATGGTTGTGGCACTGGAGTGCTCTCTGGCCACCTTGGCAATCGGCAGAGGAGAGCAGAGAGAGTTCTTTCCTGGCCTCTGCTGCGATGCTCCACCCTGGCATCAAGGCCCGGGCAGTAGCAGAGAGAGGAGAGTCCAGAAGGGCCATCTTGACTATGCCACACCACTGGATGAACCCATGCCCATGCTGGCTGCACTGTCTATGCTCGCACTCAGCTGTGAGCCCCCAACATCAACATGAAACTAGAAGGCACACCCATTCCAGCCCTGCTAGACTTGGGGAGCACTGTCACTTTGGCCCACACATCAATCCTACCCAGGGCTGTTAGGGTGTGCGGAAGCATTTCGGTCTCTTGTGTACACAGGGATGTCCGGGGGGTCCCCACCGCCGAGGTCCGGGTTGGGAACCGCAGAGATTAGTGGCCATTATTAATCGGGTTAGTGTCTGAATTACCTGTGCCTCTCCTGGTAGGGAGAGATTGGCCAGGGTTTCCTGCAGAGCCACCTGAAACCTTGAGGGCCACAAAAGCCCAGAGATCACAGGGACAACCTCAACAGAGCCCAGCCCGGGCCTGCCTGGCATACTTGGCCCAGGAGGAAGAGAACAGAGCTGATGCAGGAGCGGAGGGTGAGTCTGACAATAATGCTAACCTTCTCTCTATGTATCACCAGATGGCCAACAAGCGCAGTTTTGGATGGGCGCAGGAGGACGACTGTCTGAAACACTGTTGGAGACAGGCGCTACAGATTGAGGAAGAGAACTAGCAGGGCGAACAGGCTTAGCTCACCTCATATTTCCTGATAAGGGAGGGCCTGCTGTACTATCACACCCAGTGTTGGGGCAAGCATGTGACCTCCTGGTGGTCCCCCAATCTAAAATCAACTGGCTGATGCACCTAGCCCACTCTCACCAACTAGGCAGCCACCCGGGCATTCGCAACACCCTCAAAAAGCTTGAAGAAAGCAGAAATGCTCGAAAAACCTTGTGGTTTCTGTCATGGCAGGACTTCTCATTCCAGGTACAATATTGAGCAGGGGTCCACCACGGCTTTGCATTCGGGCTCTAATGGAGATATGGACTCTGGGCTCGGAGACAATCACCCTCTCAGAGGAGACTGGAGAGGATATAATGGCACCGCAACCACAGGAAGGCAAGTAGCTTCTGTCTACGTGCTGATGCTGACACTTTCTGTTCATTATTTTGCAGACAGCAACGACAGAGGTGCGCTCCCTCTGCTGTGTGCCACGGCCAAGACCCTTCACCCCCACTACCCACGAAAGGGTCTTGGACCTCCCACCGCCACACCCTGCTGCTGGCCCACTCCACACCGCCCGGTCAACAGCGACCACCGCTACACTCCACCTTGACACCTCCCTCACTGCCCTCTGCACCAGGAGACGGCATCCCACGCCCCTTCTGCACTCCCATCTTCCCTTTTTCCTCTCACTTAAGAAAATAAAAGCCTCTCTAAACACCAGTCCCTCTTCTGTCTGTGCCTGTGTTCTGCCTGCCGCTGCAGCGAGTTGCTATACTTCCTGAAGATTTTCCAATGTCAGAAAACTTTAAGTTATAGTTTTACCTCTGACTGTTAAAAACGCTGACTCCTTCCATAAATATCAAATAAACTTTTCCTCAACATATTAATAATTACTCAAATTTTTAAAATCTATTTATATGGAACGTCCTGCACACAAGTCCTTGTGAATGAGCTGTTACTATAGAAACAATAACGTATTAGAATGAACACATTACTACAAACCTGTGATTTGCAGCTACAGTACTGTCAAAGCAGCTGTTATAGAAGATTAATCAACACCTTTGGACCAGCCAGATTTGAGATATGGTGTGATATAATAAAAATGGTCAACTGGTAAAGGATCATTGGGTCATTTTAGGGATCGCTATTATTGGAAAACAAGTTGGAGCAATAGCCTGAAAGAGATCAGCTGCCTTCTACCTGTTTCTGAGCCAGCAAGTGGACAAGCTCTTTCTAAGGTAACCATGCAATCTAGTACTGAATAATACTCACAAGACTTACATTGTCCACTGCTTTAAAGTGAAAAAAAAAACATTTTCTATATTTATATGTTCTTGCCCACAGAAAGAGACACTAATCCACATGCTACAATACTTTGACTTTCTACAAACTCATATTCAGAGATTACACAACAACCTCCCTCCACACTGCCTCCCAAAAACCAATGATAGAGGTGCAATTAATTCTTCTTAAGTCCTTTTCAAGTGAATCTATTTTATGTAAATTGATTAAGTAAGTGGCTGTATATATTGACATAGTTTTTGTATGCGTGTGTGTGTGTGTGTGTGTGTGTGTGTGTGAGAAGAGTCCGATTCAGAGAGTGAAGACACGGCTCACTCAGAGCCCAGCACACCTCCACGCATATTAAAAGCCAAGCGCAAATATAGCTGTGGTCGCCCCCGCAAGAAAGACACACTGAATTCAGGTGGGCAATGCAGCTGAGCCTAGTGTTTTTCCATAATGCGCAAAAATGATAATATTATGTTTTTAAGTGTTCACACCAGAAAAAATCGTAATGCAGGACTTAGAAATCAGAAATTGAGTTTCATCAATATGCATAAAGATTATTTTATGCACATCAGGTGCTGAAAGCTTTCCACTCCTATTAATTATCCCATTTGGTATAATATATCAAGGTTTTGGTTACAGAATGGTATAATTGGCATTCCAAACTTTTCAGGACAAATATGTCCTGATGCAAACTTGATGCATACCATGTCCTTTTAGCAGTAGGCATTTCATTAAGAGCTTTCATTGGATATATATAACTTTATTTTGCACAAAGTGACACAGAAAAACATTTTAGTCAATGGAGACTTTTTGTTTTTTAACATATTAACATATTCTGTGTATTATGCAAATTGAGTGCCACTAATTAGATTAAAGGTCATGTGGTTTATATGTCTATGTATAAAAGTGGATGTTTTGTGCTATCATGTACACTGATGATAGCCTATTTGGTAAAAAACACACTTATTCAATGTCTCTTTAAATTGAATTATTAGCAGTATAAATCAGAAATGTTTAATTTTATTGTTAATTGTTAAAAATTTTATTTTTTTGTTGCATTCACATTTGTACTCAATCATGTATATCTTCTGTTTGGTTGCACACTAAACCATATTGTATGATGAAAATTGTATTGCAGAACTGTTTGATGACAAAAATCAGACTCTTCATAAAGAAGATGCTGATAGAAATGTAATGACAATCACAAAAGGAGAGTGTCCCTGTACACGGACTGCTGATGAAACTGTGTGCTCTGCTGAGGACAACAACTCGCTTCCATGTTCTTCTGATTCCAACTACAGTGTCAGTGCACTTCTACCAACAACCTCCTCTTCTACAGCAGGTCAGATCGTTTTGCTTTATTTTGAAGATATGCTGTTAAACTGGATCATGTATTTTGTTAGTTGAAAATAAGAAGTGAAAAAGACATTTAAATGTTAATATAGCATAAAAATATAATGTTTCATAATTTTATCAGTCTGTACTGAGAATGTTAAATATTAAGGGCAATTCATATTCACTATAAAGATAATACATACACGTAGAGGATCACATTAATTGATGATATCCATCAGTCACATTACAGGTAATTTTGCATATTTCATTTAAGAATAAATTAATTGATTTTCATTTTTTATTTGGTCTTTAATTTATAATTGTATTTTTCTTCAAATAAAAAATAAAAACAAATTTTCTATTAAACTTCTAATATGTACTCACTAGTCACTTTAATAGGAACACTTGTATTTCTGCTGATTCCCTGAGAATTTCACACACAACAGTCTCTAGAGTTTATGCAGAATGGTGCAAAAAACAAAAAACGTCCAGTGAGTAGCAGCTGTGTAATGAGAAAGGTCAGAGGAGAATGGCCAGTCTGGTTCCAGCTGACAGGAAGTGTATGGTAACTAAACTAATCACTCTTTACAAACGTGGTGAGCAGAAACAGGACAGTTCGAGATTGGAAAGCATTGCCAATCTTCACCTGCCCAGTTTCAGTGAACCTGTGCCCACTGTAGCCTCAGATTCCTGTTCTTGCTTGACAGGAGTGGAACCCGATGTGGTCTTCTGCTGTTGTAGCCTAACCACTTCAAGGTTCGAAGTGTTGTGCTTTCTGAGATGCTGAGTATGGTTATTTGAGTTACCAGTCTAACTGTTCTCCTCTGACCTCTCTCAGCAATAAGGCTTTTTCCACCTGCAGAACTGAAACTCTTGACTTTTATGTGCAAGATCCTAATCTGCTGATTGGATAATTTCATGAATGTGCAGGTGTACAAGTGTTTTTAATGAAGTTTTTTGTAGTTACCAATAAGGACACAGACACACTTTTTTGCATATTTTTACGATAAGGTGAAAGGTTATGGAGACCAGCCTACCAGCTAACCCTATAAGTGCACTTGGAATGTGTAGACTTCTTAAAAGAGCAGGTAGGAAAGTGAGACCTGGATTCTTTGCAATCATGTCTGTAAACAGGAAGCAGTGTGGATCAGGAATCACCTTGTCAAGGACTTGGAAGCCAGTGCTCCATCTGTGATGATAGGACAGGAAGTGAAGATGGGAGTCAAGGAAGTAAGGAGCTTGCTTCTCCTCCATCAGGGTAGGTTTTTTTTTTTTAATTATTGAATAGACATTTACAAGAAAACTATTAGAAAAAAAGGGATGCAATATATAGAACAGTCCTTAGGGTGTCTAAAGTCTGAGTCGCTGGTTAGAGATGCATTTGAAATCTCTGTAGGTGTTTGAGGCAATTTTTAAAGTAATATCATAATGTATATTTTATGTCACACCGCTGTTGAATTCTGGATTCTGATTGGTCAGAAGGTGTTTATTATAATAGCAGCTCTGACAGTAGAGCAGCTGCAAATCACAGATTTATATTAACATGCTCCTTCTAATAATTGTTTCTATTTTAACAGCTCACTTACAGGGATGTGTATGGCAGACACTCCACATAGTCTAAGACAAATAATAAATGTATAATAAACATATAATCATTGATATGGTTAAGTTTTGTGTGAGCTGAAATTTATAAACCTTTTTTGGAAGGAGTCTCCAGTGTCATTACTTCTGTGGACAAGTCTTCACAGCAGAGGACTTTATGCTTTGCAGTTTCTTGGTAACATTACAATCAGCATTTTTCTGTCTTATTAATTTCAAGAGAGAGAAAAAAGAGGAGAGTATGATTGTTTATAGCTGCTATAACATGAGGGATAACAGGAACTAACTTGTTTCGCAGACGTTCCACAACGTTTAATGTTATACTGTGGGGAAAAGTGTGATGTGTTATTCCTTAATAAATAAAAAAACAAATGTTGGTAAATTGTTGTGGTATAAGTGGAATAAAACACTTGATGAAAAGACCTGATGTGCTGTTAAAAGTCAACTTCGGGGTGGTAACAGTAACACTGCTTCATCACACCCCCCAGTCGTTGAATATTTTCTTATAACAGCATGTCCTGTAGTGTTTTACTCCTTACATAATTTCCAGCTAAACTGTGAATCATCACTGAAGCTGCCTTTGACTTACCCCATGTTACATTTTTCCTGTATTTAGGTCATTTATTCTGAAAGACCGGATGTTTGGAGCTCTTCCTCCTTTGGGCAAAAACCAGCTGGATGATAGCCCCACCCTCCCACAGACACCTGTGCTGCCACTTCTGCCACTGCTGGGATTTCGAGAAGGCCTGAATCTCAGTCCCTCTCTGCTCACATCACCAGCTCGAGGCCTCAGTTACACACTGCTACCTGAGGGACAGGAGGAACTGCAGAGTAAGACCTTGTAACCATACGTTCCAATATAGAATTTTCCAATTATATATTTTAATTGTTTCCTCCACAGAACATATAACAATAATAATGAAAGCTGGAATATTGATAAGAGTAGTAGTAATAATAATAATGATGATAATACTAATCAATAATGATATCAATAATAATAGATGTTATAATAGTAAAAACAATATTAACAACAATAATAATAAGAACCATAAAATTAAAGAATTACATTAAAGTATGTACACATGTAGTAAATACTCATATACATATTTAAAACATTTTAAACAAATGCATATTTTACCATGTCACACTTTTTGGCACCGCTAGAAATTCTTATGAGCAAAATGTTACTAACGCACATCCCCAGTTATATTTCACTTTTTTTTTAAAGTTCACTTGCGTGTTTAGGAACTCTTAAGTGGTCAGCTATGGCTTCCTGTTCCCATGGGGTTTAAATAAGAGGTGACACAGAGGCCAAATTCCCTTAGACATTCATCAACATGAGGAAGATTAGAGAACACAAATAAAATGAGACAAAATCTTCACCAAGTGTACCAGTAATTCTGGAGCAAACTGAAAGATGCAGCAACTAAATGTAGTCTGTTTAATTGATTTTTTTTTTTGTATAAGGATAGTAATATACTGTACAATTTTATTTTCCAGCATTTTTGTCCTCTCTGTAAAACAACACTTCACAGACTCTTACTTGTGAAATCTAGTTTAGTATCTATCCCATTAGTGTTGCTTTAGAGCAGCACTGTAATGTTTCCAAAGCTTAAGCCTTTAAGCCAGTTCTGATGATATTCCCTCTGTGAGATCTGGAAAATATCTGTAAATTCATCTGAACACAGCAAAGTTTAATGTAAAAATAGTAATTATGATTAGGCCAATGAAAAAAAATACAACATATAGCTTCACTCTATAACTTACAGCACATATTAGAAGGGAAAAAATTCTAGGTAGTTGGAAAATGTTAAATCTTGGAAAATACAGTTAGAGATTTGACTCATTCCTTTAGGTAGCAATAACAACAAAATATGTTTTGGTCACCATCATTTTGACTGCTCTTTATTTTCTTACAGCATTATTTGAAGATGTGTGGGTCACTCCTAAACCTGCTGCTCCCAAGGTACTTATTTTGTCATGCAATTTGTTTACATGGACCAGTGAGAATATATAAGGCATAACACAAAACAAATTGTCCTGATATCAGAAAATAACACACAAGCCAAAGCCAAATGTAAAGCAGAGTCCATGTTTTTTTTTTTTTTTAAGATTGGAGAGCTTCAATGGGTGTTCTCACTTATTTTTGTGTGTTTCACTTGCTCATAATTGAACCATATGACAATTTATTTTCTCCAAACAAATGAAATGTCCTGGAAAAATAAATAATTATTATCTATGTTTAGTATCATAGTAGCAAGGGCAACCACAAAACATAAATATAGAGTAGCAACAGCCATGCCTGATGTAACTCATGAGTGATTTGAAGACAGACACCAACTGATTATACAAGTGGAATTGTGTGTGATCCTGCTTAGTTAGTTTAAAACCCTGCAGCAGCACTTTGCTTAGCATAGCTCTTATTTATGCTCATTATCATGGTTACATTTCAACATGCAAAACATCAGGAGCATTGATTTAGAACCATGATTAATTTTGTAACCTGATCTAATTTAGGGGTGTCCCATTATGTAAGAAATAAAACACTTTGCGACGATTATAGGAAAGTAGTCAAAAATGGGGTGATGTAATGAAGACAGATTATTTTCCTATAGTAGTATGTTGCCAAATTTTTAATTCATCTTATACTATGGCAATTTGCCAGCAGCTACATTTTTAAAAATTTATTAATGAGCACCACATCATACTTTAGTTCCTGTTATTAGTGGACACCAGAGTTTCACTTTATCTCTGACTCTTACAAAACTCTGACAGTGAAGACTCCTTCCATACATATTAAAGAATATTTAATAATATTTATAATTACAAATATTATAGGATCTATACTTTTTTCTTTGTTAAAATAACAACAGTGTGGAATTTCCTATGAATGAGCTGTTACTATAGAAATGATAGCGTATAAGAGTGAGTGCATTAATATAAACCTGAGATTTGCAGCTGCACTACAGCTGCTGTTATAGAAAATTAATCCATACCTTCTGACCAATCAGAATCCAGAAATCGACAGAGCTGTGGTTTAAATCTGAATAAACCAGGAGCACCTGATTCACCAATTGAAAATATTGCGGAATGAAAATATCCGTCACTTGGACCAAGTAATTCAATGTCCAGTTGATGATTTTATTTGATGTGGATAAACCATGAATCACAAATAATGAGGCAGAAATCGGCCAATACAAGCTCTTTGATCTCTTTGATTCCACCCTTCAGCCCATTTCTCTTTTATGCCCTGACCAGCAGTGTGTTTCTTTTTGATGATCTGTCATCCAAACGCATACCTAATAGCAGCACCGCAACACAGAAGCATGATTCAATCACTCACTTATACTCTTCATTATTTATTTCCTTCCAGTACGTTGCTCCTATATCACTTACATTCACTTCCTGTATAACTGAAATGAAAGTGTATATATTGTGTATATTTTATAAGCTACACTGAAATACTCAGAATGTTAATTAGCATCCCTGAGAATGTGCCCTAGGGCCGAATTTGTATGTGTTTAGTTAATTACAGGTTATGCATTAGCATGAGATTAAGCAGAGTTTAGTGTTATGTAAAATGGATCAAGGCGAGTGAAAGCACTTGCATGTACAATAATGTCAATTATAGAAAATTAATCAACACCTTCTGACCAATCAGAATTCAGAATTCAGCTGTGCTGTGGTATAAATATAAATAACGAGTATTTTCCATTACCATGGTATAAGCAGCCTGAACGAAGCATTCCATAACTTTGCACTTTTTTAATACTAGCACTGCAGGCATGGCAATGACGGCCATGCTTTCTCTCAGAGCGAGGAAGAGGACAGACGTTCAGATGACATCACCTGGACCCCAAATCAGCGCATCCACATGAAGAAAGGAAGCAAAGGTCACCGCAAGAGGGCCTCCAGAAAAGGCCAGGCTGTTTCAGGCCTGAGCCAGAAGAAGAAATGTGTGAATGGATTTATCATGTTCTGTCGCATGAACAGGAGATTGTATCTCAGGTGGGTGTACAGCCTGTAAAGTTCTTTCATGAGATTTGGATATGTTGAAAGATTCACTGAAATGAGGAGAGTAATGAGACATGTCTCTGACTTCTGAGCAGGACCCACCCAGGACTTCCTTCTACTGTAGTGACCAAAGAGCTGGCTAACTTGTGGCACATCATGCCTAAACAAGAGAGACGTGTTTACTGGTAGGCCTGCAGGTTTTCATTCACTTTGTTACAGTCATCTTCAAAATTATTGGCACCCCTTAAGAGAAAAGGCGACAATGACTGTATAAACATACACGTGACTTAAATTGTCTACTCAGTTGAACAAACTTTCATATGATCTAAAATAAATATAAAAATAACAGCATTTTCTCTTAGTCAAGTAATTCTGTCCTAGTTCCCTGGAGCATAAATATGAGGTATCACCTTGAGGAAAATCAAACGCTATCAGCACAAACTAGACTTGATCTGTTGATAATAGATCTAAATTCATAAGTAGTTTTTAAAGCACAATCAGGGTGATAATTCCCTCAGTAAAGGGGAATTGTAATATTGGGGGTGCCAAACATTTTGAAACCAGAACAATTGTACTATGTAAGAACCCTTTTGAAGCTTGTCGTGTTGAAATAAAACAGTGCAACATCCATGTACAGTGTACAATGTTCAAGCCAGAAACATCAGCCACTGCATGTGTTATTCGTTTTATATATATATATATATATATATATATATATATATATATATATATATATATATATATCTTTTTGCTCTTTTTTCATTAAGGGTGCTAATAATTCTGGACTGTAAAATGTAACAGTAACCCAGACTCCCTGTCATCTTAACCCAATCCTTTCTTTGTTTCAGTCTGAAGGCCCGACAGTTCAGTCGCGAGCACAACCGTAATGTGCGCAGTGAAGGCCAGGAGGCAGAAGAGGAAGAGGAGGACTGCATTCCCAGTCCACTGCACATGTTACTGGCACACAGAGACCTGTGGTTCACCTCCAGTGGAAAGCCCTGAACATGTTCTTTATTCTCTCACTGCAGCTACACCACACTGAGATGCTATCTAAGTGGAAAAAAAATCAGCCAAAAGTGAAATTTACACCTGTCTCCAGTAACTTAAAGATAGTTGATCTGCAGAGATATGTTTGGCCCCTGAAATTTGCTTCATTCATTATTTATATCGCAAGTAACTGAAGCTTACAGCCAGCAGTTTAGCTCTGTGCACACTGCATGTTTATATGATCAGACAATAGCATCACCTCAACCCATGTGGAGTTGTTGTGCAGAAAAATATTTTACGTATTATTATGCTTATCATTATTATTATGCTATTTTATGTACAAACTGTGTTACTGAGTCAAACAATGTATTTTAAGGTGAGTGTGTGATGATTTAGACATGATGCTAAACTGGTAGCTATAAGCTTCCGTTACATTTATCTATTTTTATCATTTTATCTTCTAGGTTTGTAGCGGGGACATGGTGGCTTAGTGGTTAGCACTGTTGCCTTGTACCTCCGAGGATTTCCTCTGGGTACTCTGGTTTCCTCCCCCAGACCAAAGACATGAGTTGTAGGCTTTCCAAATTGTCCATAGTGTGTGTGTGTGTGTGCCCTGCGATGGGTTGGCACCCCATCCAGGGTGTCCCCTGCCTTGTGCCCCGAGTCCCGTGGGATAGGCTCCCAAGCGGTACAGACAATGGGTGGATGGATAGGATGTAGCGTATCATAGGGTCATTGCGTAGATGTATTAAGGAAGCAAACTCTGGACACCAAACATATCATGAATGATCAACTACATCTGGTGTAAATAGAATATTGTGTACATTTTTCATATTTTGTTCATTTTTCAACATAATGCTGAGTATTCAAACAGGTACGTAGTACTGTAATGTTTAAATACTGTGGTTATTTCTGAGTATCAATTACTTACTTATTGTTAAATAGTTAGTTACATTTTAGAGGCATTCAATGTTTTATAAGCCGTTTAGTAAGTTGGATTGCAATTTAGGAATTTAATATTTACCTAAAGCTGCATCATATTGCAACAGAAGCAGAAGAAATGTTTTTATTTTTTTATACACCATACAGTTCAAAGACTATCAGTGTTTTTAAATGCTGTAAACAGTTTTAAAATAAGATATAATATATGTGTAACTGAATATAATAATATAAACATTTTAGAAAGAGCTTTATTTGTTTTTGTATTTATTGTGTATTAATACTATATGTTATGTATTAATATTATTTTAGTTATGTTACAAAATGATTGTGTTTGGAAGCTTTATCAGAGTTTTAATATGACTCATAGAGTTAAAATATTTGTTTTTGTGGAATCTAAAAAGAACTCGTACATTGTCGTGATATTTTATTTACTGTCAATTAAAGTTTAAACCATTTGGATTTTTATCACAAAGATGCCTCATGGCCTTGTTTCCTCTCATCTTCTACTCCACGGATTCAGGGTTTATGCTGAACATCTGGCAGATTTTGTGCAGCTGTGCATTAGCCGACAGTGATTCCTCTTTCAGTTGCTCGTTGCTCATGCGAAGTTTCAACACCTCAGCCAGCAAAGCTACCTTGTCCTTCTTCTCCTGAGCGAGAGAATAGGAGAGAGGAAGACGTGGGATTAATGAGCAGGTCAGTGGATTCCCAGCACAGCTGTGCTCTGACATTATCTGTGGCATTAATTAGAAGCTGACCTTCAGGAGATCAGTGCTGAGCCTCATCAGCACGGCCTCCAGGTGAGAGAGTTGGTCAGGAAAGTCAGTGAAAACATTGTCACTGAAACAAAATGCATATAATAAAGTTTGAGTCATTATAGTTTATTAAATAATGAAAAAAGAGTTACCGTAGTTGCTAAATGTTTTTAATTATCACAAAGAAGTTCTACACAAATCAAAATAATATACCCTTAAATAAAACTACTCATAAAACTAACAAAAACTAGAAATCAAACATTTCATTTTTTACATGCAGCTCGCAAGGAAAAGGAGTATTTTAAATATAACTCATTTGTAATATATAAATAATATTTAAAAGTAATGCTTGGTTTCTAATCAGAACACATTGTACATTGCCCCTGCATCACATTTTGTTTATTTTGTCCTTAAGATGATTTGGTTAATGTTTAAAATATTCAGTTATTCTATGGACTCTTAAAAGTCACATGGAGAATTATTTGAGTTAAAAAAATTGTTTGTTTTGCATTCTCATATTTCCTGATGTCATTATTATTCATTGTAGTTAAATGCATCCACTCATATTCAGAGGGATTCAGAAGTACTAAAATACCAGACTTTCACTTCCAGATCATTATTAATACATTTAATGTGTTTTTTTTGTTACACCACAGCGCTGCTGAATTCTGGATTCTGATTGGTCAGAAGGTGTTGATTAATTTTCTCTAACACCAGCTGCAAATCACAAGTTTATATTAAAGCACTTTTTCTAATGCTTTATCATTTCTAGAGTAACAACTCATTCAAGGGACTTGTGTAGTGGGTGCTCCATGTAATCTAAGACTAATAATAAGCAGATTAAAAAGTATGCTGTTTTTTAACAAAGAAAAACATGATTGTTGACATGGTGAAGTTTTCGGTAAGGAGACATTTATATAACATTTATTGAAGGAGTGTTTTTTTTATCAGTCAGAGGTAAAGCTGAAAGCTGTTTCCTTCAGGACAGAGTAGTTTAAGCTTTTTTTCTTTTAACAGAGAATGTGTGTTGATTACTTAAGCAATATCACACAAGCAAGAGTGCTGTTGTACTGAATATCACCTCGGCTTTGTGCCTATGGCTGAATCACAGCAATGCTGATATTCAGTACAACAGCATGATTGTGAGTGTGATATTGCTTTTATACAACAGTTCTATAAACAAGAAATTATTATCAAGTAACTGACATTTCAGACACAATATGGTGAATTTTTTTTTTTATTTTTGCTCTGTCAACAAAAATAGTTCCCAAAGACGCCATGGATGGATAGAGCGGTGCGTGTTGCCATGCAAAGCACAGTCCATAGTAAGTGTAGTAATGGTCTAACTAACTATTGCTAGAATAGGAATTTTAAGACAAGTGGACTGATACAACCAGTGACATGTACTGGTGCGGCTATACTAAATATCAGCACTCTTGGAATGCTGCTTGTCCAATCAAATTACTGGACCAGTGCTAACTGTTGTATACAATGATTTATGTCCACTTGTTCTGTTGGTGAAGTATGTTTAAAAAGGAGTGACTGGCTAATGTAGCTACCTAAATGAACAGGATGTTCACATAATTTATTAAATTAATTTAATTTATTACATTAATTTAATATCCAAACAGAATTAAAATTATGAGATCTAGCTAGCGAGGTAATTTTTCATCCTCCCTTCATGGTGTTTCATTCTGCTAATGTAATCTAGCAGCTAGCTAGCTAGTTAACGAGCTATCAAAATGAGCATCAAAATGAGCCACAGGGTCTGTTTACAGCCTATAGTTTGAATAGTTTAGAGCAGAATAAGCAAAATGGCTTTGAACTATCAAAGATGTCAACACTGTAAATATTGGGTGTAGAGTTTGAAAGTTGTCAAATGAAGTTCACTGGGCTATATCTCAGTAAGAGCTTCAGGTAAGTGTTGGAAGTGTGTGCACGTTCATGAGGCTAGAACAATGACTGTATTTATGAGTGGACAGCATAGCCCCGTTGACTTCCATTGTATGGTTTTAAATTTTATGTATGGTTTTAAATTCCATTGCATGGTTTTAAATTTTATGTATGGTTTTAAATTCCATTGTATGGTTTCCATTGTATGGTTTTAAAACCTAAAATTGGTCCAACTGAAAGTTGCCATCTTGACTGTATTTACACAGCGGCTCTAAATTGGAGCCAGAGCATGCGCAGAAGACACTGCTGATTGACAGCAGGCCCACCTCTCACCCGCCCATATTGGTCGTTCTTCATGCCGGGAGCGTGCATATGAGATATACAATACAACAATGTTTTAATAAATTCAAAATGGAAACTAAAAACACATGTTCAGGTAATGCTCATCTTTGCTGTTTCAAAAATGTATTGTATTGAGACATCACTGTATTGTATCGAATCAAAATTGAATTTTGTGTGTTGTTTCAGCTCTAGATAATAATCAACCCTGAAGTGGTAATAGTAACACTGCTTCACATCGGGCCACATCACACCATCCTGCCTTTGATTATTTTCCTATAACAGCATGCCATGGATATTATAAAATGTGACTAAAATGACTAAAGTGAAAATGTAACTTAAAATACATAAAAGCCAAAAGCATCTCTAAAATGGAACTCTAAAACTGCCAAGCTGCCACTGTTGGGCCCTTGAGCAAGGCCCTTAACCCTCTCTGCTCTGGGGCTGCTGTACCATGGCTGACCCTGCGCTCTGACCCCAGCTTCCTGACAAGCTGGGATATGCGAAGAAAAGAATTTCACTGTGCTGTGAAAATCTGAAAACTGAAAATATTGTATAAAAAAAGCTAGTTTGAATGAGCAAAACTATAAAAGAATAGTTGACTCACTCTGGAGCTTCAGTGAGAGCATGAGGAAGGTGTGGACTGTGTGGTTCAGGACTCGTACCTGACTGCAGGTCACGGGACTCACCAGACAGGAGGTTAGCCATCTCCTGCTCTATAAACATTGTAAATAAAACATGCAGAACTCTTTAAATGTGTAAAATCATTATGACAATTATATATACAGCATTTCTGATTCTTTATTTACCTTCATAAGCCTCGGCTGCATTCACCAAGCTGTTCCAGTCAAGCTTGCTGGGTGTATTGGTCAGATTCAGGGGTTCCTGATCAAGCCGAACGTCCTGGTCCCAGACCAGTGTGTCAGAGAGGCCACATTGTGCCTGGGACACTATGGAAAAATGTTTCATGAAAAAAATTTTTTTTTCATACAGCTGCATAATTTCTGATTCCACTTTCACTGATTTCAGTGTGTTATTCAAGGTGACTTTTGATAGAGGAACTGGTTGGACCAGAATTCTGATCAGTTTTCCTTATTGATGCCACACAAATAAACAAACAGAAATGCCTTTAATTTTGTTGTGTTGTGGATTTTTTAAATCTAAAAACCCATCATTAACAAGCCTTTTAGTCACAAATTTTGTTGGAACAATGTTATGCCAAATGTTAAGTGTCAGTGTGTAGCATAATAATGAGGTAATCACTTTTACTGTCATCACTGTCACGGTCCCAGCTGTTGGTAGAAAATGAGATGATTGGGTCCTGTCTGGGCTGGTTCTTGCTTTTGGATGTGCAGTACAAAAATGATCATTGAGTGTACCTGATTCCTGGCAGTAGCTCTTACCTGTGGGGTCAGACTGCAGAGAGAGGTGGGTGGGTCTGGGGACAGGACGCCTGGTGAGGACAGGGCTGGAGAACATTAAGGGCTTTGGTGAAGATGAGCCTTGAAGACACTCAGTAGCACTTCTGCTTGTTTGGGTTGGCTGAAAAAATAAACATGGCAGTCTTGGTGAATTGCTGTCTGGGGCATCATTATTTGTAGTTGCCATAGAAGCAATGCTATGGGTCCTTGTTATTGTTTGTGAAATAGCACTAACCGAGTCGGCTACTTCATCCATCAGAATGAGCTTTTTCAGGTCCTCCACTACAGTGGTCTTGTGAACAGGTTGTGGGGTGAAGCCTGACCGGAGTGTAGCGATCACACGAGGCTGACCAAACACATTCTTTGACTTCGTGTCCACCTGCCTGCTCAGATTTAAACATCAAGTCAAATAGTGAATACTAAAAAAACTCATATATGCTCTATTTCTTACTAAATACGGGTTTTGCTTTTTTGTACTCTTAACACCCCAGACTCAGCTTCATAATTAGCAATAATATCTTAGCAAATAAATTAAAAAAAAATTATAAAATTATTTAACCAATATTGATACATATTTATATTTATATGTAGTTATAATTCCAAGAATAATCTCATCTTGTACTATTTAAGGATTTTTTTAAATCCCTCAATATATTTTGTGATGATAGATTATTCATAAAAAGCGGGTATGGCCAAGAAAAAAGAGCTATAACACATGTAAGTTAATATTGCCCTAATTTTAATACACACCTTTTATTATTGTTGCTGATAGAATAATTTCCAACTTCACTGGACTCTTGGCTGTTCTTCTGTTTGCTGTTGTTTTGAGTGCCTCTGCCATATGATTGGCTGGTTGAGGCAGAGTTAGAACCATCTGTTGGAGTATGAGAACTATAACAGGCGCCATTGTACACACTGAGCTTACAGTAACCAGTAAGCTTACTATCTCTTTGTAAATTCAGATGGTCCGGTGAAGATGGACTTTGTGGAAGCGTAAAGCTGTTGTTGAATACATGTGGATCTTGAGCCCATTTCTTTACACTGAAGAAACTCTGTTTCTTTGTGGACTGCGCTTGGTCACAATGATTCCAGAGACGCTCCTGATTCTTGGAGATCTCTGTGCTGGTTAAGTACTGCTGCAGGCTGGAGAAACATTGAGACTGGATCTCCTGGTCATTAAAATGCTGAAATTCTTGGTCGTATGTCTGTTGCTGGATTGGATTTATTGGGGTTGAATCTGGCAACGTTGGAGAAATTGCAGCTCTCATCAGTCGAGGCTTAACCACCACCGAGGTCTTGATTCCTTGTGGCCTGCAGGACAGTACACTAGAAGTGACGTACACAAAGTGTTGGAATGGGTCATTTGTACAAAAGTACAAAAATATTTTCATGCACAACAGTCGCAACAGTTTACTCAGAATGGTGCAATAAAAAGAACTGTTCTGTGGACTTGTTGATGAGAGAGAATGGCCATACTGGCTTGAGCTGATAGAAAGACTACAGTACAGAATGGCCGGACTGGCTTGAGCTGACAGAAAGACTACAGTAACTCAGATAACCTGTACAATTTTGGTGAGCAGAAAAGCATTTCAGAATGCACAACTTGTCGAATCTTGAGGCAGATGGACTCACATCAGGTTCCACTTCTGTCAGCCAAGAACAGAAAGCTGAGGCTGCAGTGGGCACAGGCTCACCAAAACTGGACAGTTGAAGACTGGAGAAACGTAGCCTGATCTGATGAATCTCAATTTCTGCTCAGGCACACTGATGGTAGAGTCAGAATTTGGTGCCAACAACAAGAATCCATGGACCCAACCTGCCTCGTGTCAACAGCAAACCGTGCTTGTCCGAGGAGCTTGTATGTTTTGGATCATGAGCAGATCCTTTCTTTCTCCACACTTAGCCATTCCATCAATTTGGTAGAGGTTAATCTTGGTTCCAACTTCTCTGGCTCATCTCTGTATTTATTTGCGAATTCCAATCTGGCCTTCTGATTCTTACTGCTGATTCCTACAAGTGTTTTTTTACTTTTTCAGGACATTCCAAAATGTGCAATGACCCTGATCAATTTTCTCTCTTTTCTCAGTTTCAAAATGGCTTGCTTTTCTCCCATAGACAGTTCTCTGGTCTTCACGTTGGTTTATCCTTTTTAACAAAAAATGCAGTCTTCGTTTTCAAAACTCAGGGCTCACACCAAGAATAGATTTTCAGAGCTATTAATTGTTTAAACAATCAATCTAACAGAACACACAACAGGCAACAAGAAACAACTGTCATTCACATGTTCCAATATTTTTGATCACTTGAAAAATGGGTGGGTTCAAACAAAAGGTGCCATGTTCTGTTGTTTAACACATCTAGATGTAAATATCAGCAAAAATGAAAGCTTAAAATTAGATTTTTGATCTATTGTCTCATGTTCATCTTTTGATCTCAAAACCCAAATGTCTTCAGAATTGGCTTTGCCATTCTAGTACTTTTGGAGGGGACTAAAGATATATATATATATATATATATACATATATATATATATATATATATATATATATATATATATATATATATATATACATATGTATATATATATATATATATATAAAACTCTAGTAATAGTAATAATAATAGTAAAAAAGTAAAAGTAAAAAAGTTCTCAACCCTTGAAGTAGGACCAGTTTGGATGAGATCCAGTAGGTTAATGTGGTGAACATGAGGTTCTTGCACATACTCATTAAAGCAAAACAGAAAATTTATTGTAAACATAGCTAAAACACTTGCACCTTTTGAGCAATACATTAATATAGCTGTACACATTCTGAAGAATGTCTTCATGCCTCACCTTTGCTTGAAAACAGCTAATTTGGTGCGAGGTAAAGGCAGAGTATGAGAATAGTACTCCTTTGTGTTTTTGTTCTTCAACTCTGTTGAAGGCCCACAATGTTTGGATCGAGGAATTTTGGGACTGTAGAAGCCTGGCTGTGCCAGTGGGTGTGGACTACATGAGCAAGCCACACTTGTAGAACTCTTACTGTCCCAGGAGCACTGATCCTGCAGCCATTCACCCTTGAAGCAGAGGTCATGGCTATCAGGGGAGAATGCACCTCGCTCTGCTGCAGCACGAAAACAGCCAGGACGCAGAAAATGTGCCTGGAAGACAAATAGGCGGGGCGACTCTGATTACTCACAGGCAAAGCCCTCACTGTCAGGGGTGATGCAGTAAGACTGAAAATGCAAAGTCACCCTTGGAAGGCTTCTGCAGAACTCCCCGTCCAGCTGGTCCTGCTGATCTGAGCTTTTCTCAGCTGAACGAGGGGCAATCACCATGTGCCATCCTCCATCTGAAAATAAACTCATCAGAATTGCTGCTGTGGGACACAGCTCTCTAAAAATTTACTATAAAAGAAAGAACTTGTAGTTTTTTCTGAACTATGTAGTATACCTGCATTGTCACTTTTAGTCGATGTGTTCAGCCTTGTAAACTCCATCTTCCTATTCAAGCTCCATTTAAGCATGCGTGTACATCGCACGCTAAAAGGAGATGCTGTTATTGACTATATAGACAAGAGAAGACAAAATCAAAGGAAGATTAAGACCAGGGATTGATCTGAGAAGAGATGAAAGTTGATGTCATCTCTCTAGTTAAAAGAATTTACAAAAATCAATCACCAGACATTCTATTGATTCACTTAAAAAAAAAAATCCAGAGCTATTCCTCAACACTTTTTTCCAGATTTATTTAAAAACTTTCTAGAATTTCTTTGAATAAAACACTTAGGGGGTGGCGGGTGCTGTTATAGGAACATGATCAACAACATGGTGATGCAATGAAGCCTGAGAAAGAAAGAGGAATTACTGTTATTATCCCAAAGTTATTTATCTTCCATAGAAGCAACGCGTCAGAGACTCGGCTTGGATAGTTAGGCTTGGCTAGTTAGCTAGTTGGCTAGATCCACAAGCTGTTGAGTGCGATGTATTTGACGGTGATATTAGCATGAAAGTTGAAGCTTTGGAAGCTGATCTGTTTGAGCAGATTGTACAGATGAGAACGTGAGAGAGCTGCACAGAATAAAGGACTAAAGCGCTGCTGCATCGCTCTCTTTATGCAGAAATGAAGCAAGGGCTAAATCCCACTGGGTGCCATTAACAATTGAATTTTAATTATAAAGATAAAGGTTTATTCTTCAATGGCTTTTCTTCAATTCTTCTCTCCACCAGTGTAAGCCATCAGTTGTACCCACATTATCGCTTTTTTTTAACAATTAAACCACAACACATAACTGAACAAGAGGAACTGTGAAGTGAGATGAACACTGCAACTTTATAGCTTTAACATACATTTTAATGGATTATCAGATTCGTCTTAGAGTCTTACTATAATCTTAATAACCGTGTCATCTACATACACATTCCTGTTTTGAACATAAAAACGTAAATAATGCAAAGAGAAGCACGAAAGGATTTCAAGAACCAAACTTACTTACATGTGGTTTCTTCTCTGTGGTTTACCTCCACACTAATGCTAC
Source organism: Pangasianodon hypophthalmus (assembly GCF_027358585.1). Classification (NCBI taxonomy): domain Eukaryota; kingdom Metazoa; phylum Chordata; class Actinopteri; order Siluriformes; family Pangasiidae; genus Pangasianodon; species Pangasianodon hypophthalmus. Next base: position 12,988,425 of record NC_069724.1, on the reverse strand, counting down.
ATCCCAGAGCTCTGGAGCTTCTTTAGGAAACATTCAGGAGTGAAGTGATGGCACCAAGTGCTCCGATTCAACACAACCACGCATACAAGATACACAAGAGGAAGAGCTGTGTGGGATTTGTACCGACTGCCACTGAAACAGAGGATGGGATTGTTTATTTCTGTTTGCCTCTTCAGTGTCAATAGTAGAGTTGTGTGAACTGGACCACACTGTGCTATGTGATACTCTATTTATAATGTAACTAATATACATTATTTATGTAACTTTCATGAATGCTGTAGGGGTTTGTATCATTGCAGCATTACACAGAAAGAGAAAAAGAGAAAAACACTTAGGACAGAAGTAAAAAAAAAAGATAACTGACAGTTTATAATGCCCACCTCCCACATACTGTAGATGCACTTTTGTACAATCACTCACTGTAGCCCACTAGTTGCTCTGCACAAAAGTATTAGCCCACTCTACTCAGTCTATTTGCGATGTTAGCGCAAAGACTACCTGTATCTGTTTAACACTCCAAATGTTCATATCTGTACCTGTATTTGTATTTCACGTTGTTTTTAAACCAAACGTGAGCGTGGCCTAAACTGGTAGAGTTTTTTTTTTTCTTTTTTTCAATAGAGGTGTTCATGGGACAGTTTTTAATCCTCCTCACAGTTATTATTTTTGTTTGTACCTGCCTGTAATATTTTCTAATGAATTTAATACTAATTTCCCAAAATATAAACAAAGTTGTCACCTAATTTAAACCATAACAATCTTGGCCAGGCAGTTACTAAAGTGGAATGAATGAACGTCATAAATGCATCATTCACATTAATGAACATGGTCCTTGTATGTTCTGCGAAATTCATATCTGACTGTTCATTTGCATTAAAGTACAAACCTCCCACTCTCGGAGATCTGACTACCTCTGCCCTCTGGACCTGCCTGACCATCCTGATGCTCTACTTCTGCTTGTTGCTTCATGTACTTGTGACTCACTTGCTGCTGCTGTGAATGACTGCACATGGATAACCTAAAGATTGCTGTGTTACTCGTGATGTCCAAGCGTCACCCATTTTTCAGTGGATAACTTCACTTGGATACTATGGACTTGTACCTAAAATCTTCTGCTAGAAACATAAAGATCCTTATGCTCAGTTCATTTTTTCCCCACACTCTTTACTATTTGACTTTATAGTATACAACTGTGGAAAAGTAAAGATTTATAATCCCACTCTCTGGTATCACCCAGAAGAATATGGTTTCCCTTTTGAGTCTGGTTCCTCTCAAAGTTTCTTCCTCATTCCTCCTTGCCACTGTGAACAAAAAGCACTATACAAACAAAACTGAATTATCTATTTACTCCAAATAATGTATTAATGTTCATTACATCCTTACAGTCTATCAGTGTAAAGAGACTACCGCTGAGCAGATATTTGAGTGGTGGTTTATTCTCAGTACAGCAGTAACACTGACATTATAGCGTGTGTGGTGCTGTTATGAGTGGATTCATACACTGTATTAAACCCTGCCTTACTGCACTTTATTACATGCTCCTACCATCTTAGTCACCTTACAATCGTATTGGTACAGGCTGTGGCTCATCTATTTTCATAGCTCTCTAGCCTTCATCCATTTTAGTGATTTTTGATCACCTTATGGTGTTCAACAACTGCAACTGCAACAACTGCTATACACACTACCACATCAGGGTCAGTGTTGTACTGAAAATAAACCACCACCCAAACAGCATCTGTTCAGTAGTGGTCTCTTTCTCAGGATAGAGGACAGCTGATACACAGTAATTGCACACCTACAAAGTCACCTAATGTGTACTGTAATGATTTATAATCCCACTATCTGCTGTTAGCGGCAGAGGATGAGTTCCCTTTTGACTCTGGTTCCTGTCAATGTTTCCTCTGGGAGATTTTCTTTTCCAATGTCACCTCTGGCTTGTTCATATTTTATATATATATATATATATATATATATATATATATATATAAGGTTGAGATGATGAGTGTGCCATAGAATTGGACACCCCGGGCAGTGGCGTAGTTATGAGACAGTTTTTATTTGACACTTTCACTATGCACTTGAACCCTGTGACCTATAGTTTAGGGTAAGATAGACTTTAATTACTTTTGAGCTTCAGCAAGCACTTAAATTAGCACTATGTGTAAAAAAAAAAAAATTCCTTGTCTTGTGTTTTTTCATACTGTACTAACCTCCCCAACTGGGTTTTTAGATTGATAGTATTCTAGGTCAGTCCCTGACCTAGTTAACTAGCACACAGATGTGTTTTCGATAGGGACAACAAGGCACTTCTGTAAGTGGCGCTGGATAAGGGTGTCCGCCAAATGCTATAAATGTAAATATTAGCATTGGAGTTCCAGCACAAAACTAAAGAAGCAAATGTTTCTGCTGATTGATTACATTTAGAGCATAGGAAACATTGTGCAATAGCATTGTGCACTTTTACAACCTTGTGATAAGAGTATTTAAATATTCATTCAAACAAAAAACACTCCATCATACCAACACCAGTTAACATTTATTGTGTTGACAATAAAATCAACACCATAATATTACAGCAAAGGAATCTGTAGTGGTATCAGGAACCAGAACAGCCCAATTCACAGAAATCTAAATCACAGAATTATGATTATCAAGTCCACAGCAGGAAACAAGGCACAAACACATGGACTATATATTTTATATATATAAGCATAAGGGACAAAGGTAGTTCCATGTAGAGCCCAAAATTGCAAATCACTCAGAGTGAACTATCCAGACACTGCTGTATATACAGATCTCTGGTCCTGTTGATGGATCCACACATCTTCCTTGCAAGTAAAATCACCTAGGAATGTGTATTCCAGCATAGGTCAGGGTATGAGCCGCAAGCTCAAAACTGTAACGAGACTGCCTAAACATAAAACACAACTAAAACATTCACAAAAATCTAAATAAATCCATCTTTTCATAAATTGATGAGCCAGGTTAACAAGCACCTTTGATTTACTTTGGTTGCAAAATAATGCTAAAATGCCATGATAACAGATTTATGGGCAGATTTAAAGACAACATTTTCTTTAAAAATAACAACACTGGAAAAACTGGAAGCTACAGTACAATTTTTTTTATCTGACACTAAAAAGAAGTTACTGGTTCCATCTTTTAGCTAAATACCGACCCACGAAATATAAACGACACCATATTAAAAATAAAATTAAATAAAAACCTATTTACACTGTTACATGTACAGACATTTGCTTTGAAGAGATAAAATGCATTCATTCTCACTGCACAGGCAGCATGTCAGTCAAAATGTCAATAAAATTGTCCAGGCCCCAGAGGTAGCCGTCCTCCCGGTTTCCCTCCGCCCACGGGCTGCGGTGGTCCAGCGTGAGAGGAGGAGGCACTGACACGGTCTTCCCAAAGTCGATCATCCACACACCAGCACGGCCGCTCTGGTCATGAACAAACAGCAGCGAGCTTCCCACCACCTTCAGCCAAAGACACAAGTCTACTGGTTAACTGGAGAATCAAAAATAATGGCACCTACTATTGAAACTGAATTTCAAAATAATGACTTTGATGCTGAAAGTCAAAATATGTGGTGTAATATAACTTTAATATTCAGATTTAAGTTTGTTATTCTGTAGTTGGGGGAAAGAAGTGTGTTCTGATGATCAACACACTGACACAGATATAACTAGTTTCTTGTATCAAAACATATAACAATTTTGCACTAAGGTAACGGTGCTAGTTTGTGAGCCAACGCCTAATGCTTCTTAAAACTTCTTATTCACTCAGATTCAACATCCTTGTTTTTTTTTTTCTACACAAATTGTACTTTTTGACTTTTCTTTCAAGTACGGACAAATCAGTCTGTTTGAAGGAGTCATTCTGTTGCTGTGAAAGGACGAGCAACTGTAAAAGACGGCATCTTAGCAAGTGGAAATATCTTGAATATAGTCACAGTCATCTAGTATTTCCTATTTTAAACTACAGTTTATTACAATAAACCAAATATAAGGTTATTAAACCTATTTCTTCGCATATTTTACTAACATCTTGTTCTATTGGCAAGATCTATTGATCTTTTTTTTTTTTATTTTAATTTTAAGCATTATCTCCAGACACAAGCAAAATATCCTGATACAGAATAAGAAAATGTAAAGCTTAAAATTTGTAAACACATCTAAAATCAAGCTGATTAATCTTATATTTGATTTATAATAATCTCATAATATTAGTAATATTAGATATATTTGCCTATATTCAGGATATTTTCACATGCTTAAATATAAATTTTTGCAGTGTACATGATCACTGAAAAAAAGAAAGCTAAATTAAATACTTGAATCAGAAATCAAATCAATGGTCAAATCAATGGAGTAATAACCATTTTACTGGCAACGGCAATAAATGAAATAGGAACTACATTGCCCCCAATGTTTAAATCTACTTTGTATGAAAAAAATAAGCCAGTCCTAATATTAGTTTTAAAACAATGACACACACACAATTTAAAAATCAAAAACATCCAGAATATTTCCAAATGTGTCTTTACCTTTATACTATAATTTAATACTACACCATACTGTTAGAAATCATATCAACATTTTTTTACCTCATGAGTTTTGAAGAAGTCTGATTTCTCAAGTACCAGCCGCAGCTCCTTTAATCTCTGTTGGTAATTTCTCTGAAATTGAAGAGAGGCATCATGTCATAAACACAGCAAAGCTCTGACTGTGACGCTTCTCAGCACAGAGCAAATACAGAAAAGTCCTCACATACCAGCAGTGAGACACTGCTGTCTACAAAGTCGTCCAGCGCCTGCATCACCTCCTCCTTAGACTTTGTCCTTTTAAAATTAGTGTTACACATGCCGTCTGATTTCTGCACACACATGGGAGGAAACTGAAACACAGCTCATAGTGCAGTTACGTACCAGTGCCAATATAAAATTCATCAACGTCACTAACTGCACAAATCACCTTGATGCCCTCGATGCGGAAGCCCAGTGTGGCCGTGGAGCTGAGCGTCTCTCTCCACTGCATGTATCTGGTTTTAAGTACCGCTTGCTGGACTTTCTCCTCTGGAGTCGGAGCCTCAGGGTCCACCGCTACCATTTTCTCATACATGTCCTTACGAGGCTGGGGATTCTTCCGCGCTTTCTTCAGTTCCTCCTCCAAGTAGGTCCTGATCAGATATGAACCATTCAACAATTACAACTTTTAATTTATTAACAAAATGACATTTGTACATTATTAGTTACACTTAATGTTATGGAACATCTATAAAATAAGTTACTTCCTGTTATCACTTATGTTATAGCAGCTATAAACACCAGCCTCTCTTTTCTTTAATCTGATTCAAATCTGTGATTGTCTTCGCAGTGTTCTGTTGGTACACACTATACGGCCAAAAGTTTGTGGACCCCTGACCATCACACCCATATGCGAGTTCCCTCAAACTGTTGTCACAAAGTTGGAAGCACACAAACAGTCTTTGTGTGCTGTAGCTTTAAGATTTCCCTCCGCTGGAATTAAGGGGTCGAGCCCAAACCTGTCCCAGAATGACAAAGCCTCTTTGTAGAATGCGAGATCCATGAAGACATGGTTTGATTTGAAGGTTGGTGTGGAAGAAGTCATGTGGCCTGCACAGAGCCCTGACCTCAACCCCACTAAATATGATAGCCTGGGGTGCAGGCAGCATTCCAGTTTTTCTTGTCTGACTTCAGTGCGTGAACTCAGTAATGCTCTTGTGGATGAATGAGCACAAAATCCCAAAGCCACACTCCAAAATCTAGCAGAAAACCTTCCCAGAAGAGTGAAGATTATAACAGCAAAGGAGGACAAAATCTGGGGGGAGATGTTCAACAAGCACATATGGGTGTGATGGTCAGGTGTCCACATACTTTTGGCTATAAAGTGTAGTAATATAGGCACGCACGCTCCGGAGAGAGGGAGGCAACTGGCGGCAGGGGATGCAAACGGCACAACAAGCTCCTGGCTCGACTGCCTTTGCCTGCACCTGAGTAGCCTGGATGTTAAAGCTGAATTTGACTGGCTGAATCTGACCACTGAAATGAGCTACCTGAATACAAGTTTTTGAATATATATTTAATATATATTTTTCTGAATATCTGAAAACTGAATTTTAGAATCTGAATTTGTCAACATTAAAAAAAAAAACATTTTAATATAGATACTTGAATCTCTGAACAGTGGAAAAAAAAAAAAAAACTAATTTATCATAATTCATAATTCATCCTGAAGTGCTTCGAGAGGCTCGTCATGAGGCACATCAAGACCCTGCTGCCCCCCTCACTGGACCCCCTGCAATTCGCTTACTGCCCCAACCGCTCAACAGATGACGCCATCACCACAGCCCTCCATCTGGCCCTCACCCACCTGGACTATAAAGACACATATGTTTGAATGCTGTTCATAGACTTCAGTTCAGCATTCAACACAATCATTCCTCAGCACCTGATTAGAAAGCTGAACCAGCTGGGCCTGAACACCTCCCTCTGTAACTGGATCCTGGACTTCCTGACTGGGAGACCTCAGTCAGTCCGGATCGGGAACAGCATCTCCAACACCACCACACTGAGCACTGGGGCCCCACAGGGCTGTGTGCTCAGTCCACTGCTGTTCACTCTGCTGACTCACGACTGTGTAGCAATGCACAGCTCGAATCACATTAAGTTTTCCGATGACACGACCGTGGTGGATCTCATCAGCAAGAACGACAAGTCACCATACAGAGAGGAGGTGCAGCAGCTAACGGACTGGTGCAGAGCCAACAATCTGTCTCTGAATGTGGACAAAACTAAAGACATGGTTGTTGACTTCAGAAGAGCACAGAGTGACCACTCTCCACTGAACATCGACAGCTCCTCTGTGGAGATCGTCAACAGCACCAAATTCCTTGGTGTAAACTTGGAGGAGAACCTCACCTGGTCCCTCAACACAAGCTCCATAACCAAGAAAGCCCAGCAACGTCTCTTTCTGTGAAGGCTGAGGAAAGCACATCTCCCACCCCCCATCCTCACCATGTTCTACACAGGGACTATCGAGAGCATCCTGTGCAGCTGCATCACTGCCAGGTTTGGGAATTGCACCGTCTCAGATCGCAAGACCCTGTAGCGGACAGTGAGGACAGCTGAGAAGATCATTGGGGTCTCTCTTCCCTCCACCACAGACACACTGCATCTGCAAAGCCACCAGCATTGTGGATGACCCCACACACCCCTCTGACACACTCTTTACCCTGCTGCCGTCTGGTAAACGGTACCGAAGCATTCGGACCCTCACGACCAGACTGTACATCACTTTCTTCCCCCAAGCCATCAGACTCCTAAACACTCAGAAACTGGACTGAAGGAGCACACACACATACATATATGCACACACACACAACTGAGCATCCTCCATCCTCCTGCAATTTTTTTTGCAAGTTTTCGCACGTTTATGCTGCTACAATAATCATTATATTATACTGTACATAGGCTGCTAATCTTATGTTTACACTATTTCAGCTACTTGTATTGTACTCTTGTACTCTTTGCACTATTGTCACCAGGTTCACTTTAAACAGAACTGTGTACTGATCGGCGCTGCACTGGGACTTACTACGCCCATTGTCTGTCCCAGTAGTCATTGTACTGTCTTGTACTGTCTTGTGCTGTGTGCACATGTTTGCACTTGTGCACTTTATGTATAAATTATGTAGTCCCTTGTAGTTCTGTGTTGTTCTGTGTCGTCTTATGTAGCAACTTGGTCCTGGAGAAATGTTTCGTTTCACTATGTACTTATGGCTGACATGACAATAAACTCCACTTGAAAACCTTTTGAATTTTTAAATTTTAAAATTCAAATCTTTTTTTAATTCAAATTTTGATGTCACTTTTTGCTTCCATAGTAGTGATCTTTAATAACATTAGTGTAGATTTTTAGTAGGCCAATGCATGTAGGAGCTCACCGGCTTCCCATTTTGCAGTCCATGATGCAGGGTGAGTCAAAGTAAGAGAGCAAGTCGTCCATGAGGTTGTAGTCCTGCTCGTCTCGCCGGGTCACGCCGTGGTACGCCGGCACAAAGGGTCGCAGCACATCATCCATGAGCCGCTGCAGACACTGCTGCTCGCTCGCACAGTACTTCTTCAGCAGCTTCCCATCACCGCCTGTCTGAAAATTACCTGGGAAACCAGAAAAAACCATGAAAACACACAATCCACTGTGAAAAGAATAATTAATAAGCAGTGCAAACACACCACAGAGCAGAAATAAGTGGAAAGCTGAATGGAAAAGAGGCAGTGAGAAACATTTCGCAGCTGAACACAAACCTGCATGGCCAACCACTTGGACCCAGGGAGCGCGCTTCTTTAAAGGCACCACAACAGGAGACCAGTTCACCATGTTTTTATTCTTCTCCTGCAAAGCACAGTTTCCAAACAGGTCAAAGAGACAGATATTATAGCAATCTGCTTCTTAACCAGTGTATCAACATTTATGGAACAGAAAATGTATTCAATGGAATAATATTTAAATAATCCATGAGAATATTATATATTGTTATACATTATAGAACATTGTGTTTTAAGCTGATCTGGTTGTAAAACACACAACCAATATTCAAAAAAACCTTTATATAATATATATGTATATACACACATATTATATTATAGGGAGTCCAAAAAGTCTCTATACATAGGAGAAGTTAATACTTTTAAGCAAAATGTCTTCCAAAATTTTTCATACTTAGTTATGAAGTTCATACATATATTTTTATATAACCGTTAAGAATGCCTTTGACAAAAGAAGAACGTATTGAAATCGTTCTCATGGCTGAATCGGGAAGCTGTTGCAAGCTTGCTGGACTTTAACAGGAAACATGGCAAGCACATCACATACGACAATGCGGCCAAACTTATTAACAAATTCAAAAAGACTGGACGTGTTGAGGACCAGCCGAGAAGTTGATCTCCACGAACATTCACCAACACAACTGACGTGGTGCTGGCATACATAGTGCCCTGTGTACTGAGACTATTGGGACACCCTGTATAATAATAGATCATAAATAATAATAATAATAATAATAATAATAATAATAATAATCACAAATAAAATAATAAAAATGTCTACAGCTCGTATAAATATTAACCGGCCCAAATAAAATCCTGTGCTTTGTATCTGTCATAAATGTGAGGGAATAAATTTATAAAAGGTCCAGTTACATAATGTTCCTTCATTACAAAGGCCCGGATAAGTGACTAACATGACAACGTGACAACGATTACCTTTTAATGATTAACTATTAATGATTAGTTCATCACTATTAATGACATATACAACACATATTTTACAGTCGTTTTATTTTAAACATACCTTTATAAACAAAGAACCATTTCAAAATTGAAGGGCTGTTCTTTATTTAAAAAAAATTGCATTTAAAAAAATCATATTAATATTAAAAAATATTACAAGTTAATATTAGTAACAGCGATGTATCAGCAACGTCTACATTACCACCTCGGCTTCAGTGAATAGTTTATGTTTTGCTAAAACTCAGGTCACCCTTCATAAGCATTAACTTGCACGCTCTTGAGCTGTAAGAACATACTGAACATGAAACATTCTTTTTATTTGTCCTCACAACTGCATTCAAAGTGGTTTGATTTGTTTTGTTTTGATTTATGCCAGTGCTTCACGTTAATGCTTTTGACTAATGATTAATGCCAGAACAGATGAAACACAATGGGTTTGAACTTGAAGGATGGAGAATAAACACATTCATTTTTAAACTTTCTGTTTTCGTCATCGACTTATCTTTTTTTAAACAAGTCCTTTCATCACTGCATGAATCAAACAGAGTGTAAATGAAAGAAAAATCGATGAAAGCCTGTAGCTCTGTAGCGAGTCCCTGCTCTGTTGTAAATCATTTACACAAATGCACGTGATTGAACAAGTCACTACAGAAGATTTGCTACAGAAACCCAGCTAGTTCATGTTTAGAAAACTGAAGTCACTGAACTAGGGCCAGTTTTCCCCCCCACTCATTTATCAGCTCTGTTATAGTATTTTTCAAGTGCTCAGTTTGGTCCACTGAAATATTTTTCTGAGTCTGCATTCAGACCAAATGTGGAAATGTTTTTATTTGCTTTCTAACCTTACCAGACCTTTTACAATGGGGTGGGCAGATTAGAGCCAGTCTAGTGTGGGGCAAAATACTAATCCACATCCACAGAAAATGGTATAATGTGGCTCCCCCTTTTCTGTACATGGTCTAAGCAGCATTTGTTTGTCATCTAGCATGGAACAATACAGTCATTGCTAACGTAATGTCAGGCTACATCCTGTGAGGCATGCCAGCATTGCACATTTAATATCAGCTAATAATGAACTGAATAATTCACATATTATTCTTCACTGCAGTCAGTGGAACCAGGGAGTAGTTTGCTTCTATGGTAGCTAGCTAAACTTGCATGTTCCTCAATGTTGGACTCCAAAATGATGAAATGAACTTTCGTATTTCCCCAGAGATGTTGTAGTGGGCATCCCATCACAATTCAAATTAGCCAATCACAATGACATTTACCAAGTTGTTCAGTTTTTCATCATACGCCACTGCTGACCACACCGACTACTACTACTACTACTACTACTACTACTACTACTACTTCAAATCAATTCAGTTTGTAATCAGATACTGGCTGTCAAAATGTCTGCGACGTTCCTGCAGTGCTCCAGTCAGAATATAATCTTTAAACCTGATTTTCATCCTTTTTAGATTTTAAAATGCAAGAACTTTATTTGTGGTTAAAAACACATGCAAAAGAGAAAGATAGTTCATACAAGTTTTCACCATGTGAAGGGTTTTCCCAGACGAACACACACATCACTGGCTGTAGAATGTGAGACAGTGTAATAAAACAGTAGCATCGCCTTTTCAGTAATGTTGCTAAACTCTAACGTCTGATCCTGTTCCTCTGAAGCCAGCGTTTAAGAATATCAGCATGTCCATATGTTTACAAATGAGGTGAGTTTAGAGAAGATTAAAGCCCAGTCCAGAGGTACCAAATTATCCACTAGAGTGCAATATAGAGTATAATACACAAGTAATACACAAGTAGTCTGAACACTGTTTCCTCGAATTCAACAATCTTATATCATCTGATATAAATACATTTTTGTAAATCAGTGATTCAGCCTTCATGGGTCACACGTTAGCGTTTTTTACTTATTGTAATTGCAGCTTTGTAGGAAAACAAGAAGGCAAACAAAAGGACATTTTAATGGATTTAGTATGGCATTACACGTCATGATTTTGGGAGAAGAAAACAGTACACAAACTACAGAAAGATAATGACGCTTGATTTAAGAGCATCCTGCTCTAATCACAAAAGTCTTTAACACATCTGTTTCAAAATGTCTCCAAAACCACAGCTCCAAAGCTTACCTCTGCCTTCAGCTCAAACAACTACCTCCTTCTGCCCGAGCGACCATCAAGCCAATCATTGACAACAATGCTGAACTTGCTAAACTTATCAAGCAATATACTGAGCTGAGTGATAGCTCCCTCATCTTACACAATAACTGATAAAACATTTACAGAAAGGACTTGTTTTGTTACTGCCACAGGCCAGAACGTCACTCACAAGAAATAAGGTGCCCTGCTTCCCTAGTTTAAAAAGAAGTCATTTCAGACTTTGACCAAAAATGAAATGGTTAATGCTCCCAAAATGTAGTCAGTCAGCCAAGGGCTATTTGAAAACAATGGAAGCTTATAGCTGCCAGTTTAACATTACCTGTACATATGACTCCATATTTAATGTTAAACTGTATTCAAATCCGAGTCTCTTTTAACATACAACTCCACCTTCAGACATTAGGCCACGCCTCCTACCTGAGTCTGATGCTGATGTGAGGTTGTGATGGAGCTACAACTGTTTTAGCTCTGTAACGCTGTCAGAAATCACATCAGCACGTCTGTTTGAGACACTGAAAAATGTGACGTTTAGACGTGCAGTTTGCATTACGCTAAACTGGTAGCTATTAACTTTCATTACTTCTAGCTATATTAGCAAACTTCAGACATCAATCCATGCTGGTTGACTACATTGGAGATGAAAGGGGAAAATTATGTAGTACAGTTTTTTAGCTGAACAATTTCTTCAAGACGGACAAAACTTACGTTAGAGGTGTGCATCGGGACTGGGATCCCAAGGCAACATACACACACACACACACAAAAAATAAAATAAATAAATAAATTAAAAAATCACAATGATGTGTGGGCGGTCTTTACTACTACTTCACTGGTTGTGGCTGCTGATCAGATATAAGCTGACATGATAAAGAAAGGCCATGGGCTGCACAAATTACTCTGGTCATAGGTGCCATTGTTACTAACTAAGAAAATCCTAGCAGGCAGAAAGAAAAAAAACTGAATTTTACCACAAAAACTCTAGAGTAGGTGTGTGGACTGGACAGCTTTGGACTGATCTTAAACTGCAATCTGCAGAAATGTAACCCGCTGAGTGTATAAGCTTACTTTATACTGTATGTTGATTCTGGAGGGTGTGAGCTTGGAGAGAATGTAGGGGTAAACTTAGATAACCATTTTTTTTTCTCTCAGGTGTGCACCAGGCAACAGTAAGAAAAGAGCAAAGTCCGGTATAAGCATTACTGAATCATAAGCAGCGCTTCCATTTTTTTTTTTAACCGAACAAAAAGTAAATTTACCTAGAAAAAGTCAGCACAAAGGGAAAGTAACCACAAATGAGTCTTTCATGTAAGACATCTTTTTTCCCCTTCAGGGATTTCACTTTTACACTGAGTGACTTTGAATTTGAAAAAGCAACCAAAAAAAAAAAGAAAAAAAAAAAGTGTCTCTCATATTACCAGAGTGACGCATCAAAAATTGTAAATGGTGCATCTAAACCATCACTTGGGCACCTCTACATCTTACCATGGTCACACTGGTTTAAATTACTCCACTGTTTATATTTTGGGTAATAGAACCAAGTAAATGTGTTAGAATATACACACCTGGGCAAAAAAAAAAAGGGCCAAGCCCAAAATGGCAAAATATTAAGCTTTTAATCACTGGTCAGGAAATTAGCAACAATTAAACAAATCGATAAAGGAACTTAGTATGGGAGATTTAAATGTTTAAGCCTTGTGCCCCCTGGTGGGCTTAAATTTGAATCATTTTAATCATTATCATGATTTTAGCTTTGCGTACAAGAAGACTATATAAGTGAATTTCCCTGTTTCTAGCTTTTCCCCCAGACAGTATAATATACAGTACAGCGAAAGTAAACCAGCAAATGGTGGCACCGGAGCTCTCAGGAGTGCATTTGTTTAATTCTTGCTCATTTTCTAACCGATGATTTGTTGTTAAGACCATTAAAAGCTTAATATTTGCCATTTTGGGCTTCGCCTTTTTTTTTTTTTGCCCAGGAGTGTATTGTGGACAGGTGTTATTAAACTGTGGATTAAAGTCCTGTACACTTGTCCTAAAATTTATGGAGTCCCTTTTCCACATCCCTTCCAGTCCCACTAGCCTGACGTTCTCCAGAACGCAAAAAGATGGCAGAAGAAGAGACCCATCATCTCGAGTGAGCGGTGCATCCAATGGGATGACCTTATAAGCGCACTCACAGCCCTCACTTCACTGTGTGTTTACACAGAACACCGTTTACACGCAGAACTCCTGTCAGCGCTTAAAATGCTGACTGATGAAATGCGACTCACAACTCTACAAACTGAGGCGTTCAGCAACCACAGCTGGTGTTTTTCTCAAATCAGGTTCCTCTGCTTGTCTACAGCGTCATGAATATGATGTACATTATTAATATGGCATTTACATTTGCACCAGTGTAGCTGTAATGTAATGTAGCTGTAGTGTACCTTCAAAAAAAAAAAAAAAAAAAAATTAATGTTTTAATCTAAAACTGCAATTTTCAAATGTGCTAAATATTACCGTAAACTATTACTTAAAAAAAAAAAAAAAAAAAAAAAAAAAAAAAAATTCACATTGAGTCAAAACCAAATCCGAAATTTAATCTCTGCTTTAACCCAGGTGTACTCATGTACTCATAATCTAAGTTTGTTGCAGATTAGTTATACTTTTACAAATAAAGAAATGATTCCATAAAACATTACAAACATCTTTATCCACTCTAACAGGTGCCACAAAAAAAATAGAAATAATATAATTGAATTTAAAAAAAAAAAAAAAAAAAAAAAAAAAAAAAAAAAGTGGAAACAGTCATATAGCTTATTGTTATACCAAAAAAAAAAAAGTTTGACCACCAAAAGATTCTTCAGAGAAGCAAAAAATTTAAATGAGCCAATCAAAATGCTTATTCAAATTCCATGCAAATGTAAACTACACTGTGTGACGACACAATAATTACAAAGCAAAGCAGCTGTATAGTGAACTTTAGCTCAGCTTTTTAATCATGCATGCATTACAGAAGGAAAAGTCAGAAAAATACAAAGAACAGATGAAAAAAGATGGAATGATCTGAAGAATCAGAACAATAATAAAGAAAAACGAGCAGGAGAAAGAAGAGGAGGAGAAGAAGGAGAGCATGCCACCAGCTGCAGCTGCTGAAGGTGGGAATGAAGCAGAAATCAGTGAGCACAAGTTGATCGACTCACCGCATCGTGCCGTGTCGCCGCGTCTCTCCCCTCAGTGATCCCGCTCACCTCCTCCTCATACTCCTCAAAGCTGGAGGTGGGAGAGAGGCCCACAGAGGAGCAGTCTGAGAGCTTCCTCAGCCCCAGAGACGAGGCAGGGGAGCCGCCAAAGCCGCTGTCGGAGCACACGGACTCCTCATCAGGCTGAGAGCCGCAGGAAAGACCGCTGGAGTTGGGCTGGTGGAGCTGGGGCTCGGTCTGGGCCACGCAGGGCTCGCAGGTCACACGCAGCTCGGGAGGAGCGGCACGCAGGGCGGCAGCACGGCTCTGCTGCTCGGGCTGCTGCGCTGCTGGACTCGGCCAGTGCACGCTGGGGATCATATCTCCAACATCCGGACATGGAGCAGCGCTGCCGGGCGTTTTAGTCATCCCGATCACTCCTGCACCATGACACCGCAGGGCTCGCTAGCTTACCGAGCCTCCACCACAGATAGCAGCTCTTCCCGGGTGGTGTGTTTGGTGTGCTCGGCTAATCAGACGTGATCTTTTTCACCGGGTGATTACTCAGTCATTAATGCGTTAATCATCATCACCATCTCAGTCACATATTTCTCCCGACGCTACACGCGTGTATTACACAGCACACTGCAATAAACACGTCTGTCGCGTGCTCCTCAGCAGTGATTGCGTGTTAGTAGCATGTTCCGCTTCCCCGCCTGCTCTAATTGGTCGATCGCGCTAGCCCCGCCCTCTTGACGCTTTGCTTAAAGTGACAGCGCTGCCTAATGCGTGTCTGTTAAATTTTTTGAGAAATAACCAACTAATTATATAGTATCGTAAATAATACACACGACTAGTATTACTAGTCGAGTTCTTAAAATAAATATTAACTTAAATAATATGTAATTTCACTCGTTAAACAGCATTTTAAATGTACAAAAGGTTTATGTAAATAAGTTGGTTCATTCATTCATCTTCAGTAAGCACTTTATTATCCTGGTCTGGGTCCCAGTGAATCCTGAGTCTGTCCAAAGAGCACTGGGAGACTGGAATTCATCCTGTATGGGATTCCAGTTCTCACACACACACACACACACACACACACACACACACACACACACACACACACACACACACACACACACACTCATTCACACCTAGGGGCAAATTAGTGTAGGTGGTAGGTGAACCCAGAGAACCCAGAGGAAACCCACACAGACACAGGGACAAAAGAAGAAGGTATTGAAATTCTCATGGCTGGATCGGAAAGCTGTCACAAGGTTGCGATGGACTTTAACAGGAAACATGGCAAGCACATCACACACACGACACTGCTGCCAAACCAACCGAGAAATGGACGTCCATGAACATCCACTGACGGAGGCACAACTGACAGTGTGCTGGCATACACAGTCCCCTATGTATGGAGACTTTTGGGACACCCTGTACTTTGTGTTGTTTTTAAAATTCACAGCTTCAGTTGGCAATGTCATTTCCCAAAAAACTGTTCATGTGATGGCACATCTATCATGCGTGCTCTGTTCAAAACTCTGCGATTACAGCACCCAGCTAGCTCAGTTGGTACAGCATGGGACTCTTGATCTCAGGATTGTGGCTTTGAGCCCCACGCTGGGCGCCAACCCCAGCCACTGCTGTGCCCAGGCTAGTGCACTCTCAGGGCCTGTCCCAAGCCCGGATAAATGGGGAGGGCCGCGTCAGGAAGGGCAGCTGGCATAAAAACCTGTGCCAAACCAATATGCGGACAATGGAAGGCGATCCACTCTGGCGACCCCTAACGGGAGCAACCGAAAGAACACCAACACTTACTTTGAGATTACACATTGACAACAATCACTTACCACTATCTTTAAAAAAAAATAATAGAGGGAACATAATTGCTGCTTGAGCATTGTTATAAACCTTTGCATGCATAATTTTTCTTAAGATACCTCAACCCTTTAAAATCCCACTATAAGGTATTTTAGGAGGTAATGAAACTCCAAGGAAGATGTAACTGCATTTGCTAAACATTCCTGCTTCCAAAATCAAAATCTTTTCATATACCAGCCTGTCCTTTTTCTAGCATGTTATTTGAACCCAGAGCATGAGATTTGGCCTGAATGATGCTGTGTATGCCGGAGGGAGAAGGAGACGGCAGATGTCGTGACAGATGGATGAGCCGCAGACACACAGTGCTTCTCATTATGAGATGTGGGCCAGCTGTGACTGGCTACAGCAAACCACAACACTTCATCCAGTTACAGCACACTGAGGCTCTAGACAAGACCACATCAGGATAAACTTAGCTATCCTGTATTATCACACTTTACACAGTGCTGTTCAGTTCTGGCTTCTGACTGGTCAGGGGGTGTTGATTAATTTTCTACAACAGCAGCTCTGAGAGTCGTGCAGCTATAAATCACAGGTTTATACTAATGTGCTCATTCTAATCATTTTATTCATGACACCTGAGAGCCTCTAAATAACAGATTTATGAAATATGAAGTTCAAAACATTTTGGTGGAATAATAAATAAATTAGGGCATATTACATGATGTGGTCTATAGTTCACTAACAATTAAGTGGAGCATACAGGTCACCATGTAGTGTAGTGTTTTACTCGTCTAAGACTTTTGCTTCTATAGTTTTGTAATGGAGCTTCAAGGTTAATGTTGTTAACAAATAATGGAAGTGCATAGCTACCAGTTTAGCATTGTGTATTGAAACTACTGCTTGTTGAAATCATCACACATGGAGTTGGTCAGCGTGGTTCAGTGCTTTCTGACACTGGATGACACACTGATATCTATAAACACGGACAAAGGGATGTCACAGAGATGAAAATGGTCAATCTTGAAACAGAATCACTTTCTATTTCAGCACTCTACACAACAGCATCAGACTCAGGTAGGAGGCGTGGCCTACTAAAGGTTAACCTGTGTGCTAGAAGTGATTCAGGTGATAATGTAGTTCAAGTTGGAGTTGCATATTAATCCAATATGTTTTTTTGTGTGATTTTATGAAATTATATGTACAAATGATGTAACTGACCCAAACAATGTCTTTTAAGGAGAGGGTGATTGGAATGCTAAACAGGAGGCTCTAAGCCTCCATTACTTGTTAGCAATATTTACCTTGTAGTTCCAAAACTGTCAAAGCAAACTACACTAAGCATGCTTTAGCTGATCAGTCATACAGTGGATTATTTCCACTGTACCTTGGGTAAAGGAAGACATCGTGTAAACTTTTCTGACAACTTTGTATATGTGCTCTAATGTTTGAAGGCAAACATGGAAAGGTTTTATATGTAAATGAGTGGATCTCAATTAATCAAACAAAAATCCCATCATGTGTCACCACCATAAGGGAACATTATTTGAGCAAATGGGTTAAAGATGTAGGCAAAGGAAGACATTAAAATTTTTGTATAAAAATGTCATAAAACGTGTACAAATTGGTTAAAACAGAGTTACACTACATACAAATATCCTAACTGACACACACACGCATGTACAACCAGTCACATGGACCCTATGAGTCCTTCAAGTCACGCTATAGTCAACTGGGGGAAAAAAATCTCATGTTTTCAGAGTTTAAAGATGATTTATCCATAATTGCACATATCATCTTGTAGGACTGGTAAAATTCAGCATCTGTATTTGAACAATGAGATAAAAGAAATGATTGTCCATCCGGATGAATGTCACCACCAGATTGTGCAATAAAACCCTAAGGGATAAAATCCACCGACTATCGCTAGCGTCCTGTGTCCAGGTCTCTCATGTACTCCTGCAGGGCCTGGAGCCGAGCGTCGATCTCAGACAGGTCTGCTCCTGCATCCACAGAACTCTCTGACATGGAAACAAAAGTGGAAAAAAAAAAAAAAAATCTGACTTAATTACTGACCACCACAATGCAGGTTCAAATATTAATACACTGGGTCATCATATAAAATTACAACGATTCCATCAGAAATGTGAATCTGTCATGAATGTGAAAGGAGCAGGGTTTATAGCAGGGTTACCATGGTTACCACGTTTCTCACTGATTTCCTTTCTACTTTCTTCCACTCTGCTTATATGCTCAACCACACACAATTGAAAAGATGCAGCAGAATACAAAACACTGTTTATGAACTTCTTTAGTCTAAATGAAACTCAGAAATCCACAGTCAGATCACATCATCCCTCTACCCACATGTGTGTAAGAACAGAGGAGGTGAAGAAGAAGACGACCCTCCGAAGTACACAGCTCAAGTATCTTCAGTTCATTGTACTTGTCATAAATTAGTTGAAATTAAAACTGTTTTAGTTCAACCTTTGAACTAGTTTTAGGGTTTTTTTTTTTGGTAATATCCGGAATCTTGTCTAGGCATTATACCTCACCAAATTTTAAATTTTAAACTGAAATTGTGAAGAGCTCAATTGACTTGCATTTTAAATCCATCTTCAAAATAACATCAGACAGTTAATTGCATATCTTCAAGGCTGAAATTTAGTTTCTGATTTTAGATCAGCTTTACAAGCCTTGGTTAGAATCTCATACCTTATTCACACATGACAACATTTAAATTCATTATAAGATTCAAATTCTGATTTTTGCATTTAGATTCACATTTCCATATCCATGTGTTCTTTGTTAAACTGATAGTCGTTGTGCCTACCTCTCACTCTTTGTGTTGGAGTGCTGCACATTGGCTTTTTGTTCAAGTGTCTTCCTCTTATCTACGGACAAAAAACATTTCATGGTTTCAGTGGCAGCACAAACAAAACTGCTGTTTACCTCAAAATCAATTCAAACCTATTCAAACGAGTTAATAACTCACCGTAGCTGGACCATTATATGCCAGTTTTCGTCCTCTGTTTAAAAGAAAGATTATTTAAAAAAAAAACAAAAACAAACAAACACTACAGACTTTATTCATCAGTGAAATCTGAATGTGTGTTGATTTTACTGACCTGCTATTCAGAGGCTTAGCAAGATCCTCAAACTCAGCCATTGAGCTTTCAGAAGAGTGACGACTCCTCCTGCTCTCCACAGATGTGCTCCTGCCCCGGCCGGCACTCCCCCGTCTGATCAACTGAGGAACGTGCTCTCTGGACCGAGAGCGACCCCGTTCATTCAGAGCTGGAGATGCCAACATGTCCCTTCTGACCTTCCTTTGGCTAACGAAGATGAAAATGCAATTTCACAGAGAAATAAGGAAAAGAAATCAAGAACAGTAAGATAATGTCTGAAGACATGGTCAGGAAACAAAACAAACCGGCAACAAAAAGACTTAAAACTAAATAAGTAAACATAAGGAAGACTAACAGAAGGAAAACAGTCTCACTTCTTGAGTTCTGTTTCTTTTTGGCGTCGTTGTCGCTCTTGAATATAAGCTGTTGGGTCAAATCGTGGACCACGAGACCCTGAAGCAAAAAGAAAAAATCCATCAAAACTCAGTCATTGACGAGTCTATTTTTTCTGTTTGATAATTAATCTTAAATATTATCTTTCACAGGTGTGGACAAATCAAATTGCAGACAAGCAGGTTCAACAACCAGAACCGATCTGGCTGAGGAATGATCTGGCTGAGGAATGATCTGGCTGAGGAATGATCTGGCTGAGGAATGATCTGGCTGAGGAATGATCTGGCTGAGGAATGATCTGGCTGTCAATAGAATGGTTTTTACCTTCAGGAATAAACAGCATGCCAATCTTTTCAGAATCAGGAACACACAGGTTATGTGTCTGACAAAACCAAGTAAAACAAAACCAAGTATTGTATCGTATAACTCTCCTGCTTACTACACACAGTTACCCCACGGTTAAATAAGAGAAAACAAACAATGCTACAAAGATTCAAGTATATTTTATGTGAGATGCAAGAAGAGAACGCCACACAGGTCATAGCCAAAACACTGGACAATTACTGCTGTTGAAGTCACAAGCATGAAGTAGTACACGAGACACGAGGAAAAGATGTTTGTTTACCTGAGTCTGCATTAATGCACTTAACAAGCTTATTGCCTCATTATATTTTATGTTATGTTATATACCACTTTTTGGCCTAGTAGGTAAGGTTTCTGGGTAACTAATACATGAGACTAAAGCTTATTGGAATTTGTCCAGCCCTGCCTGTTGTGCATTATTATTTTATTTTTTTCATTTTTCAGCTTCACAATGACTTTCTCTGACTTTTAGCATCTGTGTCTATTACAGTGGGGTATACATGCCCCTATTATCACTCATGGTTGGAAATTTTGCTCTTTTTACCACATTTTGAGGTCCCCATAAGAAGAGGAGGGAAAAAAAAAAAAGGTCTTCTGTGTTGACTTGTCAGCAAGTTTGTCTTTACGTCTTCCAAATTTCATGTGGCCAGAAATAATATTTCTGGAGATATTAAATCCTAAACATGGCTTCCCAGATAAGACGTTTTTAATTAGGAAAATATATTTTTCAAGGGAGTGAAAAAATGTGCTGATAGAATTTATCCAAAATACTTTAAGACTTTGGTTTTAGGTCACAAGCAACAATTAAAGAAAAAAAGGAATGAACCAAATCTGAGACATGCAGCAGCAATATGATTTGACACAGAACGACCCATATGCAGTGTTTAGTTTACTTCAGGCAGGTGAGAACACAGCAATTGCCCGTGGGTGTGGACCAAAACACCGGGCATCTTTCCAGGTGACAATGCAATAACCTAAAAGCCCTGCCTATTGTGCTATTAGTGAACACTACTAAGTAAACTGCGCATCATGTATCATTTGTGCTTTATTTTTTTTTTTCCATTTTTCAGCTTCACGATGACTTTCTCTCCTGAAATTAAACACTTCTTTGCTCATCTTGTCAGATAAGAGAATTTTATACCACATCAAGGTCAGCTCTAGACTGCTTTAGCTCTCTTATTAATAAAAATGAAATGAAAACTAGCTACTTCTGGTCTGCAGAAATGAGGGAATATGTTAAAAAAACAAACAAAAAAAACAAATAAGTTGTGAATCCTTCTTAAATAATGCAATACAGGCTCTAAAAATAAAGATGATACTCAGTGTATTAAATACAATGTGCTGGAGAAGTACAGGGACAAATAGACAGAACAAAATAGATATCACTGTCAGTTCAGAATGTAAGAAGTGGTGCATACTAATATACCACACGACATATTAAACACATGCCTGTTGGAGACGGTGAAGGTCTTGAGAAGTGGTTGCGTGCTCCTGAAGAACCTGACCTTCTCCCTCTCTCTTCTGACCTCCTGCTCCGATCCTCTGCTCTCTCTCTTGACCCTGAGCGAGCCCTCATCCCCGCTCGGGGTAAAACGCGCTCCCTTGAGGCCGAACGTGGAAAATCCCCCTCACCCCTGGACCCGCTCCGGCCTGCCAGAACTGGTGTAATCCGACTACAAATGTGAGGTAGGAAAGGCTCAAACACTAGTACACAGGATCAGGCAGAGGTGCAGTTAAAGAGATCAGACAGTTACATAGCACTTACCCCCGGCGCAACACGGCTAACTCAGTGGTCAGACTCTTCACACGTATTCGTAGAGCTCGCTCCGAGGCCCTCAGCTCCTCCAACTAGGAGGGCGATGGAATTATTATTATTAATGATAGCTACAGTACTATCATTTATTTAATAATTGTAAAAATGTGGGATGGTGAGTTCAATCGCTGATCTAGCTATGCAGTAAAGACTCATATGTACCAGTCAGCCAGAAAGGCCTGTAAAGTGTTTTGGCTGAATTTTAACATCAGATTCAGATCAGAATATTATAATTTTTAAACTTATATTGTAATTTTGTCAATATCTTGAATTCTATTAGATGTTCAGACCTCCGATTTTGACACAAAGTCAATGATGCATCATAGTTTAAGCACAAACTCTTTTAGATGACTTTTAGCATCTGTGTCTATTACAGTGGGGTATACAAGCCCCTTTTATCAATCATTTTGGGAGATTTTGCTCTTTTTACCACATTCTGAGGACCCCATAAGAAAAAAAAAAAGGTCTTCTGTGTTGACTTGTCAGCAAGTTTGTTTTTATGTCTGCCAAATTTTATGTGGCTGGAAATATTATTTCTGGAGATATTAAGGCCTAAACATGGCTTCCCAGATAAGACCTTTTTAATTAGGATAATACTTTTTTTTCATGGGAGTGAAAAAATGTGATGTTAGAATTCATCCAAAATATTTTATGACTTTGGTTTTAGGTCACAAGCAACAAATAAAGAAAAAAGGAATGAACAACATCTGAGACATGCAGCAGCAATTTGACACAGAAGGACCCATACGCAGTGTTTAATGTGGTATTCAGGCAGGTGAGAACACAGCAATTGCCCGTGGGTGTGGCCCAAAACACCGGGCATCTTTGCAGGTGACAATACAATAATCTAAAATATGGATGAATAGTGATGACTAGTGATATTTCACACATTTCTGTATGCACTTCCATGGACAAATCTTTGGCCAAAATCTTACATCATTTATTAAATAAATAAATAAATAAATAAATCCCCCATTAACCCAAACGTAATTAATTAGCGAAGACATGTTTGATGCTTTAGTTTTGTACCATTGTCACTTACAATCCCAGAATCCACATATGCAACTCGTCACAGTTTATGGTGTGATGACTGTCCAATTATGTGCATTCTTATTAATAGCTACAGCTGTACTGTATGTATCGCTTTGTGGTGCTTTTCTTATAAAACCTTTTTCTTTGCTTTCTTGAGCTAAGCTGTGTCTGGACGTAAGGCTAACAGGAATCAAACACAGGTAGGAATTAAACACGTGCAGAATAGAGATTTGAGAGGACATCAGGTAAACAATGTACCTGATGATGGTCTGGGAATTTACTGGAGCCAATGGTTTGGATTTTTTGTTATTGTGGTTCAAATAATTAACTAGGCAAGATTCATGCTTCTCTGAAGTGTATCACAACATCTCGGTTTAATATTTATTATAAGCTCTACCTCTACCTACACACTAGGTGGCAGCACCAGCAGTAACAACATACAGAGCACAAAGTTTGCAAGTGGGAACCTCAAAGCCAACAGCCTTGTTTCATTTGGCCAGTGGAAAGGTGGAAAAGTAATACAGAAAAGGCCCGTAATACACTACTGCGCAACATTTTCCAGAATTCTATCCAGCAGATCCGTAGCGCAGTCATCCAAAGGTAATTACTGTAAACTTCTGTATATACAGTATGTGCACATCTATTGTGCCCTTGGCTTGACCGAGCTCTGAAACGTGGGTTAAAATCAACGCCTGTGCGCTGCGCTTGATGTAAGTCACACTCGTGCCTAAAAATGATTCGGAAGCAGGTTGTTTGCTGTGCCGGCAGTGGCGTAACCAGAAATTAATTTTTCAGAGGCATGAAGAAATGTACAAAATAAAATCTTGATTGGTTTCCTGATCTGTACAATTTAAATTGGATAGTGTGACACGCTCGTGCATTTTGGGTGGATGTCAGATAGCAGTCGGAGCGGCGATGATATGAATTTGTTATTGAATCATTTTAGGTACCAATCTACTGTCAAACAATCTTTCCACATAAATGTATATCATGGCAGCATTATTAATGACACTGAAAAAGATTAAAGTAACATGCTAATAATAGGTTAAAATTACACCCTATAAATCCTGATCTACTTTTCTTATAATACAATGCATTAATATTGCAGTGCTTCAGTTTGTTGTCCTTACAAAATAAATGTATTAAAATTTAATACTTTGTTTCAATATCGTCTCGTGAATCAGGATATGTCTCGTCTTGTGGCTTTAGTGTAGTATCTCGTGCCTATAATTCATCTATCATTAACACTGAACAAATTTGCACCTCCAAGCATACTCATAGAATAATGATGCCTGTCACTTGCTAGTGTGAATGCTAGGTTACAAGGATTCACCTGCTCCAGTAGATGGCGCTGTTCTTGACTCCTCTTGCTTGCTGAGCGTTGGCTTTTTGCTCTCTCTCTTAAAAGCTGCTCCTCTAGACTGCGCACTGCTTCCCTGAGCCCCCGAGTCCCTGAAGTGGAACCAGTCCCAACTGCCCGCAGACGCTCCAGAGCATCGGCCAGCGCGTCCTTCTCCTCCCTTACCACAGCCAACCTGTAAAATATAGTAAATTTCAGTACACACAGCTAGTAAAAAATAACCAGTCTTTAATGAAGCAGACATGCTGGTCTCTCCTGATCTACTTCACTTTCTAGATTGTTGAAATACAAAAACAGAACTGACTCTGCACGTAGTCGGCGGGTCTCTTGGTCCGACACTGCATGGTCTCCTCGCATCCTCAGGGCATTTAGTTCTGCCCTTAGAGCCCTGATCTCTCTCTGGAGGGTCGCAGGATCAGGCTTACCAACATACGGCAGTGGCAAAGGGTAGTGGATCCTAGTGAAAGCACAAGAATGGCATTTAAAATAATCAGCCAAAACAAGCTGGGTGTCCAATGTTAGCCTCTTTACTTTTACACTAAAGTTATGAAGTATAAACAATAAATGGGAGTCTGTCTCTCCCAGTAATCTTTTTGGTAATAATCTGCCTTGAACCACATCCAGCTATTCAATGTCAGCCAGATGTTTTGTTGATGTGGTTTAGGACACAGCGGGACTTCCTCTTATCTATAAACATGAACTAAGTTTAACACATTACAGAAAGTTACAGAGGCAGCCATCTGGCACTTTCTTCCTTAGTGCAATTTGATATCACTCCACATCCTAGGCCCTGCCTCTCAAAGTCTGAAGCTAAAATTACAGCAGAAAGATGGAAACAATGTGAATAATATTACTAGTAGTAATACTAGTAAGACTACAGAGCTTGACGATGTTGTTTAAAGTTGGTATATGAACTTTATTTATGCAGATATGCATGGAAAACATTCTGTGTGAGACAAACTTACTCGTTAGCTACATTAGCTATTCTCATAGCTCCTGCCCAAAACTAAAAACATATCTTGGCTGAAAAACTACATTTGGGTTGAGTGGAAAATTGTGCAAATGTGATTCGTCACTGAACTGTACATTTAAAAGGTACTGACCTATCGAACTCCACAGTGTAGATGAGGATGAGGTAGCGTTTAGCGCTGAGAGCAGGGGACTGCTGCTGGGCACGAGGCCTCCCCACAACACCCGCCTTCCTGTTCCGCAAAAGCTCCAGGTCCGAGTAGGTCAGCAGATCGAGCGTTACCGACTCACTAGACTGGGTGTTTAAAACAAAGTCATACAATAAAGCCTGCTAAATAAGGAATTAAACACTATGGGACGTGCGGTTACAGAAACATTATCCATGA